>NC_059216.1:37193299-37335506 GCF_020615455.1 Coregonus clupeaformis | reverse complement strand
GGGGTCCCCAAACTTTTTCCTGTGAGGGCCACATAACTTTTCCCTTCTCTGATGGGGGGCCGGTGTCAGTTTGTAACAGAAAAAGTGTGACGTATCGTAGGGGAGCTTAAAAAATTTATTGTTTTCCAGAAAGCCACACATAACCAAATAACCCTTTCCAGGTTCTTTACAGAAAAAAGTCAGAAACAAATAATAACACTATTAATGAAATAAATAATAACTAAATAACCCTCTCTGAGTTCTTCACAGAAAAAACAGGAAATAAATAACACTATTTATGAAATAAATAATAACTAAATAACTCTCTCTGGGTTCTTCATAGAAAAAAAAGCCATGGAACATTAACTTTCTGTTGTGCCATGCACAATCTTAACAGATAAAAGTTCAGCTCAGTTGTCAGAGCAGAATTCTCTGACACATATGAGCAGTCTCTTAAAGTTCTTGTGTTCCTTCCTTATAATCCTTTTGTAGGTTCCAGTAGGCTTGTAGACACCGCTGTTTGCAGCTCTCTCTCATCAACTTCCCTGTGAAAACCACAAAGGAAGCAGGTTGAGAAACTGAACTAAGTGATACAGCACCTACACAGCACAATACATTTCACTACCAGTATGGTTGTAAAGATGGATTTTATCCCAGTAGATTTTATTATGATTATATTTGTTTATGCTCAGAATGACTCATTCAAGTCAGAAAAGTGAGCTTACCTATGTATGTTCATCAGTGTGAACTGTGGGCCTGCATCTGGCTGGTGAGAAGTTGAATATCAGGTTCCATTCTAGTTACAGCCAGTCTCAAGCACTGATGCAAATGTTCATCTGTCAATCTTGATCTCATCGGGAGTTTTCAGCAGTTTCATGCGAGAAAAAGGTTTTCTCGCAGATATACGTGCTGCCAAAAACTGTGGACATTTTCATTGCGTGTTTTTGATGTTTGGATATGTGTCGTTTGGGAGGGCGGCATAGAAGTCAATGAGACTGTTGGGCTTGAATGCGTCTTTCAGAACATCACAGTTCTGTAACTCAGCCAACTCAAACTGATATGAAGGCTGGGCTTCATCAATGTCGGCAACAAAGGGGTTCTGAAAAAAGACGGATTTCTTTTGCATGAACATGTAGTTCACTGAATCGCACACCCGAACTCCGCCTTCAGCATTTCCAGTGCTTCCACACACTTTTCAGCTGGGAACGGGACCGCTGAGTTCTCTGTCGACAGGTTTTGGGTAGCAGGAAGATGGACGAAGTTGCGCTTTTTCACTTGTTCCAAAAAGCAGCGCTAATTTCACCTCAAATGCTTTTAGTGTGAATACATGTCGCAAATGAGTTTCCCCTGCCTTGTAGCTGCAAGTTAAGGCTGTTAAGTATTTCTGTCACGTCTGTTAAAAATGCGAGGTGCCATTTCCATTCTGGGTCGATCAGCTCTGGGACCGTTTTGTCTTTTAAATGAAGAAATGCGTTAATTTCGGTAGCAGCTCGTAAAACGCCTCAAAACTCTGCCCGGCTCAGCCATCGGACCTCTGTGTAGTACAGCACATCTCCGTCGTAAGACTCCAGTTCAGACAGGAATTCTTGGAACTGCCTGTGTTTAAGTCCCTTTGCTCTGATGAAGTTTATGCACGACACCACAACCTTCATTACAGAATCCCACGTCAACACTTTGCAGCACAGTGCTTGCTGGTGAATTAGGCAGTGGACTCGTAGCGGGGCGGTGAGACCCCTTTTTCCAACTCCCGGTTCATGCGTCCTATTAGACCGCGAGTTTCGCCCACCATGCTAGGAGCCCCGTCAGTCGTGATGCTAGCTAGCTTGACCAGTCCAGGTCCAACTTCTCCATGGTTTGGCACACTTTGTCAAAATATCCTCTCCCGTTGTAGTCCCTTTGAGACTTTGGAGGGCTGCCAGCTCTCGCATATCTCAAAGTTTGCGCTAACTCCACGAATAAAAATGAGCAGTTGCGCTGTGTCCTGCACGTCCGTGCTCTCATCCAGTGCTAATGAAAAAAGTCAAATTCTTTCTGCCTTCTGCTGCAGCTGGGCATATACATTACTCCCGATTTCTTCAACGCGTCTGGTGATTGTACTCGACGACAGACTTACGGCATTAAATGCATCTTTCTTCTCGGGACACACCTCCTCGTGACAGCATCCATACATTTCTTAACAAACTCTCCATCAGTGAAAGGCTTACCGCTGCTTGCTATCAGTTTAGCAACCCGAAAGCTGGCCCGAACGGATGCCTGGTTCAGCTGAGCTTGGCGTACAAATGTATTCTGCTGAGATAGTAGTCCACTTTTTTAGCTTTGAGAGTTTGTCTGCTCGTATTTGGCCTTGCAAGCTATCGTGCTTGTCTTTTGTGACGGGATTCATAGTGTCGGCGAAGATTGTATTCTTTGAGTACCGCCACCGTCTCTTGACAGATGAGACAAACAGCCTTTTCTTTGCATTGAACAAAAAAATAATTGTTTGTCCACTGCAGGTTAAATACCCTGCATTCTGAATCAATTTTTGTCTTACCTAACCTTTTCGCCATTATTCCGTTCTCTCTTTGACAGGGCCGGGCCTAGGATTTTTTTTCTGGAGGCCAAATAGGAAAAAAATCCGATAGCGTCTCTGGTATTGTTCAGAGGGCCGGGCCAAATGTGCTGACGGGCCGTATCCGGCCCGCGGGCCGTAGTTTGGTGACCACTGATCTAGAGCATCCTGACTGGTTGCATCACTGCCTGGTATGGCAACTGCTCGGCCTCCGACCTCAAGGCGCTACAGAGGGTAGTGCGTACGTCCTAGTACATCACTGGGGCCAAGCTTCCTGCCATCCATGACCTCTATACCAGGCGGTGTCAGAGGAAGGCCCTAAAAATCGTCAAAGACTCCAGCCACCCTAGTCATAGACTGTTCTCTCTGCTACCACACGGCAAATGCAACCCCCCCCAACACATTCATATTTCTTATAAAAAGAAGAAGTGATACAGTCAGTTTCTCCTCAACTCATAGCCAAGAGAGACTGGCATGCATAGTATTGATATTAGCCCTCTGATTACAATGAAGAGCAAGACGTGCCGCTCTGTTCTGGGCCAACTGCAGCTTAACTAGGTCTTTCCTTCCAGCACTCGACCACACGACTGGACAATAATCAAGATAAGACATAACTGGAGCCTGCAGGACTTGCTTTTTGGAGTGTGGTGTCAAAAAAGCACAGCATCTCTTTATTACGGACAGACCTCTCCCCATCGTTACAACCATTTAATCTATATGTTTTGACCATGACAGTTTACAATCTAAGGTAACAACAAGTAATTTAGTCTCCTCAGCTTGTTCAACAGCCACACCATTCATTACCAGATTCAGCTGAGGTGTAGAACTTAGGGAATGATTTGTACCAAATACAATGCTCAGTTTTAGAAATGTTCTGGACCAGTTTATTTCTGGCCACCCATTCCAAAACAGACTGCAACTCTTTGTTAAGGGTTTCAGTGACATCATTAGCTGTGGTTGCTGATGCATATATGGTTGAATCATCAGCATACATGGACACACATGCTTTGTTTAATGCCAGTGGCAGGTCATTGGTAAAAAATAGAAAAGAGTAGAGGGCCTACACTACACTTTACATGTTTGACATTAGAGAAGCTTCCATTAAAGAAAACCCTCTGAGTTCTATTAGATAGATAGCTCTGAATCCACGATATGGCAGAGGTTGAAAAGCCATAACACACAAGTTCTCTCAACAACAGGTTATGGTCAATAATGTCAAAGGCTGCACTGAAATCTAGCCGCTCCTACTTTCTTATTATACATTTCTTTCAACCAATATCATTGAAGAACATTGAAGAATTAGAGCAGTTTGCTGCTGAAAAGTGGGAAAAATTGATGGCTACAAGAAGAGTTTGTCTAAAGTTATCTTGGCCAAAGGCTGTTCAACCAAGTACTAGCTCCGGGGTGCCAATAATTTTGTCCATGCCATTTGTCTTTATCTTCTAAACAAATTGTTTAAACGTAAGTTAACAAAAAAAAAATTGGTTAAGGTGTGGGGACTAAATGTTTTTTTTAATTTTAACTTATTTGAGAAGAAATAGGGAATTATTTAAGAATAGTGCAAGGGTGCCAATATATCAGCCCTATAAAAATCTGTTTTATTATTTGCCTGATTTCGTATAGATTTTCGCAAGGTGGATTTTATAGGGCCCTACAATATATTTGGACGCAACTGTAACTCTGAATAATAACACTCAGTATCGGCTGCTAGAGGTTGACACGGGAACAGGACTCCCGCATGTCTTGCTGGAATGAGAGTCAAGTTCTATAGTCAAGTTCTGGACAGGACAGGATAGACAGTCTACAGGAACGGGCAGTACAGGAATCGTTATAAGCTTTTTTTGAGGGGGAGGTATAAATATGTAATGTGTGGAACATTTCATGCAAATAAAACTGTGTAGGCCTAATATACACTGCTCAAAAAACACTTAAACAACACATCCTAGATCTGAATGAATGAAATAATCTTTTTAAATACTTTTTTCTTTACATAGTTGAATGTGCTGACAACAAAATCACACAAAATGTATCAATGGAAATAAAATTTATCAACCCATGGAGGTCTGGATTTGGAGTCACCCTCAAAATTAAAGTGGAAAACCACACTACAGGCTGATCCAACTTTGATGTAATGTCCTTAAAACAAGTCAAAATGAGGCTCAGTAGTGTGTGTGTGGCCTCCACGTGCCTGTATGACCTCCCTACAACGCCTGGGCATGCTCCTGATGAGGTGGCGGATGGTCTCCTGAGGGATCTCCTCCCAGACCTGGACTAAAGCATCCGCCAACTCCTGGACAGTCTGTGGTGCAACGTGGCGTTGGTGGATGGAGCGAGACATGATGTCCCAGATGTGCTCAATTGGATTCAGGTCTGGGGAACGGGCGGGCCAGTCCATAGCATTAATGCCTTCCTCTTGCAGGAACTGCTGACACACTCCAGCCACATGAGGTCTAGCATTGTCTTGCATTAGGAGGAACCAAGGGCCAACCGCACCAGCATATGGTCTCACAAGGGGTCTGAGGATCTCATCTCGGTACCTTATGGCAGTCAGGCTACCTCTGGCGAGCACATGGAGGGCTGTGCGGCCCCCCAAAGAAATGCCACCCCACACCATGACTGACCCACCGCCAAACCGGTCATGCTGGAGGATAAATAAATAAAAAATAAAAATGTTGCAGGCAGCAGAACGTTCTCCACGGTGTCTCCAGACTCTGTCACGTCTGTCACATGTGCTCAGTGTGAACCTGCTTTCATCTGTGAAGAGCACAGGGCGCCAGTGGCGAATTTGCCAATCTTGGTGTTCTCTGGCAAATGCCAAACGTCCTGCACGGTGTTGGGCTGTAAGCACAACCCCCACCTGTGGACGTCGGGCCCTCATACCACCCTCATGGAGTCTGTTTCTGACCGTTTGAGCAGACACATGCACATTTGTGGCCTGCTGGAGGTCAATTTGCAGGGCTCTGGCAGTGCTCCTCCTGCTCCTCCTTGCACAAAGGCGGAGGTAGCAGTCCTGCTGCTGGGTTGTTGCCATCCTACGGCCTCCTCCACGTCTCCTGATGTACTGGCCTGTCTCCTGGTAGCACCTCCATGCTCTGGACACTATGCTGACAGACACAGCAAACCTTCTTGCCACAGCTCGCATTGATGTGCCATCCTGGATGAGCTGCACTACCTGAGCCACTTGTGTGGGTTGTAGACTCCGTCTCATGCTACCACTAGAGTGAAAGCACCGCCAGCATTCAAAAGTGACCAAAACATCAGCCAGGAAGCATAGGAACTGAGAAGTGGTTTGTGGTCACCACTTGCAGAACCACTTCTTTATTGGGGGTGTCTTGCAAATTGCCTATAATTTCCACCTGTTGTCTATTCCATTTGCACAACAGCATGTGAAATGTATTGTCAATCAGTGTTGCTTCCTAAGTGGACAGTTTGATTTCACAGAAGTGTGATTGACTTGGAGTTACATTGTGTTGTTTAAGTTTTCCCTTTATATTTTTGAGAAAAAGCAGCAATAGTACTGTTTGTCCATCTTAAATTGCCATAGCCAGTATACACTTCCTCAAAATAGTCAGAATTAATCTAAGAAAAAATTAATGACAGATTTCTTGAGTTGACATTTTTGCCGAGGAGATCTTAGTCACACAATTTTCCATCTAACTAAAATGTTTGGTGCAGTATTACAAAAAATGTGCATGAAAATGAGTCATCTACCGTTGAGTGACAACAAACACTTCATTGAAGAATCCCTACTGTTAACCAATGACCGACGAAGGGGCGTAGACTTCGGCTCTGAACTTCGGCTTGCCTCAAGACATTTTTTTGTGTGCATGAACAGCCAAAAAAAACCTTGCCAAAGACCAAAATGAACAAAAACGTCACAGAATGTCATAATATATGCACAAACTGTTCCAAAATGTTTCCTTACCGGAGAAAGTTATTTCTGATTTCTGTGCGTAAAAATGAGCACGGGACGAGAGTGATTTTTATCGGGATGGGACAGGAAAGTTCAAGGGTTCTAGAATTGTTGCGGGATCAGGATATTTAGGAAAAAAATTTGACAGGACAAGACGGGAAGAATGAATTTTCACTCCAGTGTCAACCTGAATATGATCCTAAGTAGCAGCACATCACATCATTTTGAACAAACAAAACATGTAATTGAATCATAGACTTTCTGATAACCCTCCTCTGTACTGCTAGCAGTGTAGCACTTACCCCATCTTGACCCACTAATGAAAGGTCATCCCCATCACCCACTGTCTCGTTATGGTAATGAGCAGAGGCTGAAGAAACACACTAGTGTAAACAAACACACTGCAGCTCAGACGAAAATCCTCCTGATGTGGTAGTTAACAAGGTCAACACTGGTGAGGATGTGTCAAGTCCTAAAGGACAGCTAGCCTGTTAAAAAACAACAGTAACATTTTATATTTAGGTATAGACAGCGGGCACTGTGAGTTCTGATGACAGCTGAACAAAACATATTGTGCTTATACTGCTTAGGAGCAGCCAGAGGTCAGAAAGCGATAGATATGCCTGATACTGTACCTGTCCTGTCCTGTCCTGTCCTGCCCTGTATAAGCTGCTTAGCTGTGTTTTGTGCTCCTGTGGTGAGCTAAGCTCTCCCCTTCAGTCTTTTGGCTCCTTTGATCTCCTCTGTATAGTAAATATGGTCTTATCTTTTATCTGGCTGAAATATGTGAAATAAATTATGACGCTACACCTTATGCTCTGTTGGCAACCTGGTTTAACCCTAGAATGGAGGTGTGTTTGCGTTAACCCCTCCTTGGCAACCTGGTTTAACCCTAGGATGGAGGTGTGTTTTTGTTAACCCCTCCTTGGCAACTTGGTTTAACCCTAGGATGGAGGTGTGTTTTTGTTAACCCCTCCTTGGCAACTTGGTTTAACCCTAGGATGGAGTGTGTTTTTGTATTAACCCCTCCTTGGCAACTTGGTTTAACCCTAGGATGGAGGTGTTTTTGTATTAACCCCTCCTTGGCAACTTGGTTTAACCCTAGGATGGAGGTGTTTTTGTATTAACCCCTCCTTGGCAACTTGGTTTAACCCTAGGATGGAGGTGTTTTTGTGTTAACCCCTCCTTGGCAACCTGGTTTAACCCTAGGATGGAGGTGTTTTTGTATTAACCCCTCCTTGGCAACTTGGTTTAACCCTAGGATGGAGGTGTTTTTGTATTAACCCCTCCTTGGCAACTTGGTTTAACCCTAGGATGGAGGTGTTTTTGTATTAACCCCTCCTTGGCAACCTGGTTTAACCCTAGGATGGAGGTGTGGTTGTGTTAACCCCTCCTTGGCAACTTGGTTTAACCCTAGGATGGAGGTGTGGTTGTGTTAACCCCTCCTTGGCAACTTGGTTTAACCCTAGGATGGAGGTGTGGTTGTGTTAACCCCTCCTTGGCAACCTGGTTTAACCCTAGGATGGAGGTGTGGTTGTGTTAACCCCTCCTTGGCAACTT
This sequence comes from Coregonus clupeaformis, assembly GCF_020615455.1. NCBI lineage: Eukaryota > Metazoa > Chordata > Actinopteri > Salmoniformes > Salmonidae > Coregonus > Coregonus clupeaformis. The sequence continues at coordinate 37,327,506 of NC_059216.1, read as the reverse complement.
GGTTTAACCCTAGGATGGAGGTGTGGTTGTGTTAACACCTCCTTGGCAACCTGGTTTAACCCTAGGATGGAGGTGTGGTTGTGTTAACCCCTCCTTGGCAACTTGATTTAACCCTAGGATGGAGGTGTGGTTGTGTTAACCCCTCCTTGGCAACTTGGTTTAACCCTAGGATGGAGGTGTGGTTGTGTTAACCCCTCCTTTGATGTGTTAACCTCTCCTATGTTACCCCATCCCCATCCTTTTGACTCAGGACGACTACATCTCGATGATACATTTTTATAGCAAAGCAAACCTACAGTTGACATTGTTCTGATTTGGGTTTCACATTGTGGGTAAAACATGACCATAAGGGGCTGTAAGGTACATGTGAGGCCACTGCAACTGTTCACAGAACTGTTCTATCATAGACACACGTCATTCAAACGGTACAAAACCTTCTCTCCCAGGGAACATGGGAGTCATAAGGATGGATCTAATAGAATCAGCGCTGAGGAAAATGTGTCAGTTGTATATCAAATAGATAGCACTTTCTTTAAACATGCCAAGCCCAATATGAGATTACCCATGTGATAGGCTATATCTCCGAGGGTACGTGCTGTTTCTACGCTGCTAGCAGTGATAAAGGGTTATCGGAAAGTAATCTCTATGATTCGGTTACATGTTTTGTTTGTTCAAAATGATATGATGTGCTGCTACTGAGGATCATATTCCGCAGGGAAGCCATTAGGCCTACTGTGAGTGTTATTCTATGGACAGTTAAGTTCTCTAGCCATAGTGGGGTCCCTGTCTGTCTGTCTGTCTCTGTGTGTCTGTCTGTCTCTCTCTCTGTGTGTGTGTGTGTGGGTGTGTGTGTGTGCGCAAGCCAGGGGCTAATGGTGTGTGAAAACAGGGAGTGTAATTACGCCAAACATTAGCGGTGTGGGGAAATTATAAGAGGGAACTAGTAATTTAACAAGGAGGTCTACCGGTGGAAGGGTTCTAATGAGAAGTGTTCCAAACGGCTTAATTACAGCAGCTTAATTATCAACAACGAGCCAGGGTAGGGGAGGGAATGGCTGGCAGGGATGTAGCTCAGTTGGTAGAGCATGGTGTTTGCAACGCCAGGGTTGTGGGTTCGATTCCCACGGGGGGCCAGTATGAAAAATAAAAAATAATGTATGCACTCACTAGTCGCTCTGGATAAGAGCGTCTGCTAAATGACTAAAATGTAAAAAAAAAATGAACTACCAGCATGCAACAGTACTGCCACAGGAACAGGAAGGAATGTCCAGTTGGACAGTGTTGCTACCTCCTATATAGACCTCTTATCACACTATAACTGGATTAAAATTGTACTGAAATCCACTCAACAGGAAGACAACATATGACTTCTGCCCTCTCATATCTGATAGCGTTTACCTCACACAACTATTACCATGTTAACAACTGGTTAGATAGAAGCAATCTATGAAGGATTGTATGAGTGGATGTGTATGTGATTTAATTTAGATGTCATGTATGTAGGCCTACAGTAGCTGCCTATTATTGATCAAGCCTAACATAGGGCATTTTACATTTTTTCCCAAATTCCATTTTTTCCAGGTTTCCAGTAAAACAATTATTTAAATTTAGTTGATTTCCTACTAAGTTCAATACATTTTTGAATATTGTTGAATTCCGTTTTAATGTCTGGATTCCGTGATTTCGTTTGCGTTCTCCACAACATTCCTGTGACAAGATATTAACCTCTATAACATGGACTTCAAAATACAGTCAGATTTGGGGTAAAATCCATTTCAATTCAGGAAGTAAACTGACATTTCTATTTCAAATTTTCCACATTAAAAAGCAATTGAAATGGAATTGACCCCAACCCTGAATACAGTATATAAATTGTGTGTTTTTCATTGAATGTAAAATATTTCAAAATTACGGTTGGTTGGACTAATTTCTACATCAGCCGTCATGTGGACCCATCTGTTCTTCAGCCCCTCAACACTAAGCCCCCCCTCTCCTCCTTTTCCCTTTCCTGTCCCATACCCCCATCCATCCCTTCCTCTCCCCTATCCACTCCAGCTGAGTACACGCAGGCGTTTGTAGTGTACTCCATTGTTACTATTGCAGTGCTCCGCTGAAAACGGCATGTCTCATTAACCGGCATGTCTCATTAACCGGCATGTCTCATTAACCGGCATGTCTCACCTGACTCCTGAGGGCCCTATAGGGGCAGTGGTAGGGGGGCAGGGGCGGAAAACGGAGAGAGAGCGTTTGTTTGTGTGTGAGACAGAGACAAAGGGCACAAACATACAGCAAAACACACAACCATCCTCCCACCTCCTCCCCTCTCCAGCAGCAGACAGGAAGAAACAACATTCAGCCTGTGTCCTCCCTCTGCATCCGCTCTCCATTCTGCTCTTTTTCAATGAAATACACACAATGCCCTCAAGGCCAAATGGCCTTTGCTGTGGTTAAGACAATGGCTATTCAACATTCACACAGTCCCATGGCAAAGGTTAGCATTCTACATCTACATCCACCGACATCATTCATCTGACCCTGGTTTTGAATGTGGTTTGATTTAGTGAGGTACCAGTTACATTCAACACTAGGGTAAAAGTCACTCTCAGACACTCTTGGTTTCTTGTTGCACATACATTACAACTGATTTTCAGCATCAAGTTCTCTAAAATCTGAATTCCAAATCAACCCTAGGACCACAGCCATTACGGTGAAACTGTAGCTGTCTATCTTTATTTAATGCTTTCTGATTGGCTGGGTGGACATGTTGTATATACAGCATATTGCTTCCACCCCTTTAATCTTCTCAGATCTACAGAAGTGGCTAGAGAGTAGGGGGTTGACTTGGCATTCAGCATTAGATGTGTCCCTCTGTAGGGTGTGACTGGTGCAGCCTTTGGGACACATGTTTGGGACTAGCCCAACTTCCCTTCAATCCCCTGGCTCTGGAGGTCGTCTGTCGCCTCAGTCAAGGCAAGGTTTCTGCTCTCTCTCTCTCCCGCTCTCCATCCGTCTCTATCCTTGTCAGCGTCCCTCCCTGAATTTAACAACCTTGTGAATTGGGCTTGCTGACGTAAATGTTCTCTCCAGGCTACAGCCTGGAGCAAAGTGGAGAAGTTAAATAACTGGCATCCTGTCTGTCTGTATTAGCGTTGTCACGATACCAACATTTTACTAACGATACGATACCAGGCCAAGTATCACAATACCGAGTAGTATCGCAATACCACGATGGAAAAAATCTGTGGTCAAGCGTCCTGTTCGCCCCGTCCCCCGGACGCTTGTTCCCATTTTCTAAACGTTCTGCACATGTGCTACGCAAAACCCTGTCACTGAAATTCACACTTCTACTAAATACAATGCATTGAATTAAACTTCACACTGTTCAGTGTATAATAGAATACTGCATAGAATGGCTGATTTGCTCATATTTGCAAAAGCCTACCCGTGATTTGGCTGGAGGAATGGGAGGAAGGAATATACATGCATAATGATCTGCATGTCATTATGGGGAAAACACTGCATGAAACCTTCTTTACTCTTCAGTTAACAGACACACACACACACTCCCTCCCTCCCTTCCTCACACACTCTCTCTCTCCCTCTCTCTCATAATAACCACCCCCACCCCAGTCACTCTCGATCTCTCTCTCTCCCACAAACACACACCGCTCCCAACGTTTCAAACGTTAGGCACCAAACAACATTTAAGGCGCACCAGAAAGAAATTGATTTGTGATGTAGTTTAGGCACTGTGATATTACCGTGGTACTGGTATACTGTGCAACAGTAGTCTGTACTGGAGAGAGCAGAGGAAAGCACCATTTTCATAGCCTCTCTGACTTGCCTTGTTCACCTTTCGGGGCGGCCGGTAGCCTGGCGGGTAGGGTTAAATGCAGAAGACACATTTCAGTTGAATGCATTCATTGTACAACTGACTAGGTATCCCCTTCCTCTCTCTCTCACCTCCTTGACCCCTGCCTCTCACCCTCAGCTCCAACTCTGCAACCACTATTGTGTCCTGAACTGGAGAGTCTAGGCTACATATAGACTAACATAGCTCGCTTTCAGAGAAGTACTGGGCTGGCATGCTACTGGGTACAGGACTGTGTGACTTCCTGCTAATGATTACTAATGACATAACATGTGTCCCAAATGGCACCCTGTTTCCTACATAGTGCACTACTTTTGATCAGGGCCCATAGGACTCTGGATAAAAGTAGTGCGCTATTTAGGGAATAGGGTTCCATTTGGGATGCAGTCATACATTCTGAGATTAAACCTATTGTACTGAATGTGGGTTACTGTGCACCTGTGGTCTTGTTGCTGTTTACTTGTGGAACCAAATGCTATTTGAAATTCACATCACCTTCACAGAGTCACAGAGCGAGCACAGTCAGTGCTTTAAATAAAAGGGGCTCTCAGATGCGTTGAGTTCACGACACAATGTTAGTAGTGTTCAGCTGAATTGGCTAAATTGGCGTAAATTAATGATTTTCTGTAGCTAGACCAAAACCAAATTAGGCCTAACTGATGACTGAATGTGATGTAAATATTGAGCGGCTTCACTGCAGGTAGATTGTATGTGTTAATATTAAATATAATTAAAATAAATAAAAATAAGGCCTAAACGTCAGATCTATTTAAGGATCATATATCTTACGTAAGAAACCATAGTTCAGCAACCACCTGCAGGTCAGTTCATCTCTCAGAGCAGAGTTTAGAGAGTATCAGTGTGCACTGTGAAGGTATCCATTCTATCTTTTTGTTTTCTACTATGGATGTTCGTATCCCAAACTGATTTCCCTTTGGAGATTAATAGAGTACAATCTCATCTCTTCGTCCTATAATCTTGCTGTTTGAATCCCATGCACCCATCTGTGACTCACGCATTTTATTATTAAGAACTGAGAAAGGCACAGACCCACTGTTTAAAGGGCACAGCATAGTCTGTCCCAAATGGCACCCTATACCCTATATAGTGCACTACTTCCCTATGGGACGCAATAGTGTCATCTCTGTTAGGGGATCAAACTGTGACTGGAAGAGGCAGACAGATGGACAACAGGGCCCCTCATTGACCAGCTATAGTTTCACAGTGGCTCCTAGGATTATTATGCAACCCAAAGCCACAGAGCAGGGAGCAGGAGGCACCGACTCAAGAAATGACATTACAAAACGCAGCCTAGGTCTAATGGGGTGCATTCACACAGCCCCAGGGGCAGCCAAGTGGAAAACAGCGTACTCCACCATGAACAGGGAGAAAGAGAAGATTGTGTGTGTGTGTGTGTGTGTGTCTGTCTGTTAGTATGTCTATGTGTGTGTAGCCGACTGTGTGGGAAATAGGGTGTTCTTCTCTTCTGCCCTGCGAGAGCCTGTCTAAGAGGACGACTAAGGTATTCTAGCATCCTGAAAGGACAAATGAGTGTAGCAACTATACACAGAAAGAGCCTTGTGTGAATAGAGGTGTTGTTACTCATTATAATGCATGAGGCACTTTGAGAGTTTCGCTTTAAATAAAGACCAAGGCATGTCACCCCATTCCCCCCATCCCGCCTCACTACTCCCCCCCTCACTTAGATTCTGGAGAGGAATTTAAGGCATGGGTCGAGAGAGAGAGAGAGAGAGAATAAAAGAGTCTCATGGCAGCACAGCATCATTCACTTCCTAGTTTTTCACTTATCATGCTGTGCACAAGTGATGCTGCCTGCCATTATATTGGTCCACTTAGCCTATTCAGGTCCAAGTTTGGTTTACTGAGGCGTGCCACCATGCACACACAATTCCCTGTGGGTCTCTGTCCTGGTCATGTCAATCAATAGTCTCTGTGTATTTTCAATACAGTTTCACATCGGTAGAGCTGTAGCAGTTGTAACTTGGAACACTAGAACTCTCTTCTGACAGATGTGCACCATGCACTCTGAGAGTTAAGAGTTCATGTCAACAAGTGAAGAAGAAGTCATCCTGACCTAGGCTAACCCAAGGGACATTCTGCATTCTTTCTCTGCCAACACTTGGGCTAAGGTTTTATTTAGGATTTATTTGGATTTCATGAAGTTAGCCTAAATTCGTGAGAATCCTAAATATAGGCTAAACATCACCCTACTTTATATTCTTGATTCTTTAATCTGGTACAGATTCTCTACAGGGGATAGAAACACTATGAATAAGTAGAGACACAAGCTAAGCAGAGATAAACAAAAAACAAAAAAATTGAAATAAGATCATTGTAAAGGCTTTAAAACGCCACTAATACAGTCACATTTGTATTAAGTTAGTGGCGACTAAATGTCACCATCTGCTAACAGCAGCCCAATAAAGAACAAATGGAAAATAATAAAACACTTCCTTTCGAAACCAAAGTTTCCATTCCAGACAAGTGTTTAAATTACAGTCTCTAGTATCAAGAAAGAGAGAGAATTTTAAAAAGAATTGGAGAGAGAGAGAGATAAAGAGGGATAAAACATCCGCTGTTCCAATATTGGGCAATGCCAGCTGCTGGAGAACGAGGTTGGGTGCAGGCAAGGCGGGTCCTTATCTACAGATGGCAACGGCAAATAATACTGGCAAACATAGCTCAAGCATTTCTACATTGAATTCTAAAATTATCTTTTTCCAAATGCATTTTATCTTTTGCTTTGGAGTAGCCATTCTCCATAGTGGACACAAGGTGCATCAACCTCCTGGGCTAGTCACTGTTCACAGTAACCCCAGCGTCAACTCTAAACTGTTACAATAGTTAGTCATTCACTCACCCACTCTCCCATTCTGACGCAAACACAAACCACTGAGGCTAGTCACTTACAGCTACTGTATCCCCAGAATCAACTGTTGTGTTCACATATCCCCAGCATCAACTGTTTTAGTAATTTAGCAGACACTCTTATCCAGAGCGACTTACAGTTAGTGAGTGCATACATTATTATTATTTATTTTTATTTTATTTCATAGTCATGGGAATCGAACCCACAACCAACTACCAACAGAGCTACATCCCTGCCGGCCATTCCCTCCCTACCCTGGACGACGCTGGCTAATTGTGCGCCGCCCCATGGGTCTCCCGGTCGCGGCCGGCTACGACAGAGCCTGGATTCGAACCAGGATCTCTAGTGGCACAGCTAGCACTGCGATGCAGTGCCTTAGACCACTGCGCCACTCGGGAGACTGTTCACATATCCCGAGCATCAACTGTTCACATATCCCCAGCATCAACTGTTCACATATCCCCAGCATCAACTGTTCACATATCCCCAGCATCAACTGTTCACATAGCCCCAGCATCAACTGTTCACATAGCCCCAGGATCATCTGTTCACATAGCCCCAGGATCATCTGTTCACATAGCCCCAGGATCATCTGTTCACATAGCCCCAGGATCAACTGTTCACATAGCCCCAGGATCATCTGTTCACATAGCCCCAGGATCATCTGTTCACATAGCCCCAGGATCATCTGTTCACATAGCCCCAGGATCAACTGTTCACATAGCCCCAGGATCAACTGTTCACATAGCCCCAGCATCAACTGTTCACATAGCCCCAGGATCAACTGTTCACATAGCCCCAGCATCAACTGTTCACATAGCCCCAGGATCAACTGTTCACATAGCCCCAGCATCAACTGTTCACATAGCCCCAGCACCAACTGTTCACATAGCCCCAGCACCAACTGTTCACATAGCCCCAGCACCAACTGTTCACATAGCCCCAGCACCAACTGTTCACATAGCCCCAGCATCAACTGTTCACATAGCCCCAGCATCAACTGTTCACATAGCCCCAGCACCAACTGTTCACATAGCCCCAGCATCAACTGTTCACATAGCCCCAGCATCAACTGTTCACATAGCCCCAGCACCAACTGTTCACATAGCCCCAGCATCAACTGTTCACATAGCCCCAGCATCAACTGTTCACATAGCCCCAGCATCAACTGTTCACATAGCCCCAGGATCAACTGTTCACATAGCCCCAGCATCAACTGTTCACATAGCCCCAGCATCAACTGTTCACATAGCCCCAGCATCAACTGTTCACATAGCCCCAGGATCAACTGTTCACATAGCCCCAGCATCAACTGTTCACATAGCCCCAGGATCAACTGTTCACATAGCCCCAGCATCAACTGTTCACATAGCCCCATCATCAACTGTTCACATAGCCCCAGGATCAACTGTTCACATAGCCCCAGCATCAACTGTTCACATAGCCCCAGCATCAACTGTTCACATAGCCCCAGCATCAACTGTTCACATAGCCCCAGCATCAACTGTTCACATATCCCCAGCATCAACTGTTCACATAGCCCCAGCATCAACTGTTCACATATCCCCAGCATCAACTGTTCACATAGCCCCAGCATCAACTGTTCACATATCCCCAGCATCAACTGTTCACATAGCCCCAGCATCAACTGTTCACATATCCCCAGGATCAACTGTTCACATAGCCCCATCATCAACTGTTCACATAGCCCCAGGATCAACTGTTCACATAGCCCCATCATCAACTGTTCACATATCCCCAGGATCAACTGTTCACATAGCCCCATCATCAACTGTTCACATAGCCCCAGGATCAACTGTTCACATAGCCCCATCATCAACTGTTCACATAGCCCCAGCATCAACTGTTCACATAGCCCCAGCACCAACCCCATACTGCACTTCAGATAAACCTGCGTGCTCCAGGCAGGAGGCAGCACTCCACCCAACTGTGATGTGAACACTACAACCCACCACACGCAGTCCCAGTAAAAATAACTTCAATAGTTTCCCTTCCTCTGTGTGCGCACGTCGTGTGTGTGTGTCTGTCTGTGTGTTTCCCTCCCTGTGTCTGTGTTTCCCTCCCTGTGTCTGTGTGTTACCTCTCTGTGTGTTACATAGACATTTATAAATGAATGAGGAGCAATGAAATTACTCACCAACGAACTGCTAAGATTTTTAAATTGGCAGTATTATACAGTATAATGGTATTATTTGGTGCTCATCTCAAATCTTATTTGCCTGCTGTACAGATGTAGGATCTTAATTTGATCACACTTTTGCAGAATAACTTTCCTGCAACGCACATTTTAATAGCCTAGTGTTGAATAAAAAGTGTTGACAGTGTTGAGTAAGAACTTAAACATGAACTCACTCATAAAAACAGCAGCTCTTTGCTGTGTTCGTTGACAGACTCTCTATAGTCATGGTTTTAAGCCTGGCACGTTACTGCAGACACGGTAATCTGAGCCATCCGATTATTACCGTATAACCGTGTCACCAACGGTTTTGGATGAAGACTGTCATGAAAATAAAATAATTTTTTTAAACATTGTTTTTTGTTGTTGTTGTGTGGAACGTACAGCTGACTGAAGACCGGAAGGCCGGGCATTCGTGCTGTTGAGTCAATTTCTGCTGTAACATGGACAAGCAAGGTGTTTTAGCAAACCAGTCTTTGTTTGCCTAGGCAACGCCTCCCTGCAGCAGCAACACATATTTTGTCTATAAAATTGTTTTGGTTTTGTTATTCGAACAGTTATTACGATGACCACGGTTATTTGGTAGACCAATAACCGTCATCCAATATGCCATGACCGTCACAGCCCTATTGGTCCACAGGATGAGCAGCAGCTGCCATGTGCACTGCCTGTTTTGCTGTTATTATATAACAGGCGCTTCCACTTAATTGATTTGGAACCCATGACCACTTGCACTGTGTTAGATGGCGTGTGTGTCTGTTTCTGTCTGTGTGTGATGTAGTTAGAGATAGGATGAGAACTACCCAGGAAAAACTGTTTGTTCCATGCTGACAGCAAAACACAAGCACACACACACGCACACACATACACACACACACACACACACACAGCGATCAGGTGATTGATTTAATCATGACAAACGTATCTATGACACGCGTGTGTGTGTGTGTGTGTGTATGTGTGTAAATCACAGTTCTACACTGCCCAAGTAGGTGTTTGGTATCTTTGTTTGTGGTCCGGACTGGGCATATGGTTGACAGAACAGCAGGTTTGGTACATCTGACACAGCTTGACCAGAAAATTAGGCTACGCTGCCTCCCTTCATATTGAGCATTTTCAGCATATGGCATTATCACACACTTGGCACTGACTGAGTGAGCAAGGACACTGACTGAGCAGCAACCCACAGAGGTATATATCCCAAGCACAACAAATGTACTACAGCTATGTCATAGTTCAGTGTCAACTGAGAGATTAATCAAACATTTTAGGAATTTTTAATAATTTTAATGCATACATACATGGCAAATGTCCCATATTTTGGCAAGGATGTTATTGTGAGATTGAATGGATGTTTTTCAGGCACTAGCTAGTCTAATCCTCTATTATCGTTCCAGTATTTACACTGCAGAGGATCGGTCCACTAAACTGTTGTTCTAAACGTGGGTAACCCTTAGGATTGTTAGGAACGTGCTAGACCTGAACACTAAAGGACCTCGTAGGATTTAGAAAATAATCTATTTGAGTACATTTACAAATCCAAAGTAATTGAACTTACTTGATAAATTAGCTAGCTATTATTATTTTTTAACTACAAAGCAGACTTACTACTGCTTAGAAAAGCTGGTCCTCCTTGAAAATTAATGACAGTAGCTAGCTATTGTAAACAATGCCAAACTGTGCCAACTTGTAGGCCTACCCACAAATTTCGTGATTTTGGGTTTGGACATTTTCTACATAATAACGTGGCTAGCCTAGCTGTAGCAGGTTGCACTCTTTGCATCCTTTCCCACGGGTGTCATTTTGCTAATAAATCTCAACTAACCATGTGCACAAACTAGATTAGAGTCAGGAAATCAAGTTACTTACCAAAATACACCGTCTTGTCACACTTGGGACACTGTGAAGCCATGTTGCGATGGTTTTATCGACCAAAGATCAAAGAAAGTGGTGCGTTTACAAAGTGCAGTGTGTGTCCACGTTCTCTTTCTATCTCATTCAAGCGCAAAGAGCTCCCTTCACTGAAGCTCGAGCATCTCATCACTGCGCCTCATTTGCATAAACCCCGCCTCTCGCAACTCACTTCTTTGGTCCAGCGCGCCGTCAGTCACAGATCGGGCGGGAGTCGGTAGAGCCTCGGGCACAGTGATGTCTACGGAGTCGGACCGGAGCGCTCCGCCACTGACTCGATACCCACTTTCTCCTTTCCTTTTCCCTTTTTTCAACTCTGCGAGTAGGCAGTGTTTGTTTGAACCACAATGCGCTCTTTCACTGAAGATGAATAGGAATTTCTACGGGCATGCATGATGATGGCAGACGTTGACATTTGAAATCAGTGATCTGGCTGAGTGAATGGCCATGGTCAGAGAAAGAGATGGGGGCTAATATAATATAATCATTTATTTAATGACCAGTGCCTTGACATTTGACTGTTCAACGTAAAATCCACACTGAAAAGCATGTTATAGAGAGAGGAGGAAAAAACACAAACACACACACACACACATTGTACACATGGGTCATGTTATCTTTATTGACATGGTAGTCTCTGTACATTACAAGAGCTCTTTAACCTCAGTTCAGCAGCTGTTGTACTCTCATGCGTTTCCCTCCTCTCCCTACATAACATGTTTGTCTTTATCTTCACAGGAGGAAATGTATGTTTCTTTCCAGACTACATGACTGTTAGTTAGGTCACCCATTCACACATTGGTGCTGTCCAGAGTCCAGCCCCCTGGGCGGGTGACATTCTGCAGGTCCCAGGCCAGGAACGGACGCACACACACATTCTCCAGAAACTATTTCCCAGAGCCCTGTGAGTTTCCCAGATGATTAGTACCACTAGTTAATCTAATCTCTGAGCTCACTATTTTTAAAAGCCTCCTTGTTCCAACCGTCGGGCTGTCTGGCTGCTGAGTGTCTGTCTCACTGGTTGGCTGTCGCTGGTGACTGTGTGTGTCACAGAAGACATGACTTAATTACTAGTCAGTCACCTCCATCACTTTTCTGTGGTTGCAGCCAGGTGTGTGTTCAGCTCATTCAGCTGAAGTGCAGAATATTGCTCGGTGCAGGACGATCGGCAGAAAGGAGAGAAGGGGGTTGGAGAAAGAGTGAAGGGAAATTGAGGGGAAGGGGACTCAATAACTAGAGATCTGAAAGAGATGCCTCCCAGCCTGTGATAGGGAAAGAGTACTGACTGAGCATGAGTGTCAGGCAGGAAATAGGGAAAGAGAGCAAGAGAGATCAAGAGAAAAGGGGGGGGGGAAAGGTATGGTGTAAAGGGAATGGATGAGGGGATGAAGGGAATGGATGAGGGGATGGATGGAGGCCGGAATAAATGGGGAAAAGGACAGTGTAAAGGGGATGGATGAAGGGAATGCTACAGAGCCTCTGTGTTCTGAGGCACTGAGCCATGGGGAGGCCTAATTATATACAGTCTATGGGCCCAGACCGGGCCTGGGCCTGGTCTGGAGGGGACTGAAGTGGCTGGACAGATCCAGGTCAACAGGCATCAGAAAATCTCTCTGATCTGCTGCTTGCTTCAGAGTTCAGACCTCACCACTAGCCTGGTCGCAGATCTGTTTGTACTGTAAGTTATAACCAATGACCTAGGAGTTGGCTATACGACACAAACAGATCTGGGACCAGGCTTCTAAACCACTGCCACTTAAGTGAACCAGTCAGTCCAGAGGGAGAAAACAGGGGTGTGAACCAGGAACCAGGGATATGTGCGTGTTGCTTCCTGAAGCACACACACACACACACCTGCTCCAGAGACTCCTCACACTCACACCATCAGACCAACCAACCAGTCCAGAGGGATAGCCTATAGGCAGGGGTGTAAACCAGGGGCAGGGCAGGTGTGGGAACAGGACCAGGGATGTGTGTTAATGTTCCTGTTCCTTCCTGCAGCACACATACACCTTCTCCAGAGAATCCTTCTCACACACCAATCATACCGCTAATCCATAGAGCCCAAGGGAGGGTGCCAAAACCCCTTGGCCCCAGTGACGCTTCCAGACTTTCAGTTTTTGGGCTACACAGTACATTTTGCAGTGTTAAATCAACACTTAAAGAGTACATTTTAACACTATCTCAGACAACATGTGGTCCCACTCTACAGAGTGCTCTGATTATAGTGTTACATTCGTAGTGTAAGAAATCAACACCGCATTAAACTTGCCAGTGTTACTCAAATTGAACACTATGGGGTAAGTAATACTCACAGTGTAATTTCTATTCAACACTAGTGTTAATATAGAGTCAACTCCTATTAGTGGTATGCAAAAACACTGTTACAGTAAGTTATTTTGGGTGTTGTTTTAACACTATATGGTGTAAAGCCTAATTTGCATATGGTGCCTTTTCTTTTCGAGTGAATTGAAGTTACCACCCATGACTGTATTTGTTAGTGACAGAGTCATGGTTGTTGAATTATTTCCTTTTAAAAGCCTGTGTGTCACGGTTTACTAAGCCAGAACCCAGAAGCAGACCAGGACAAGGTAAGTTGAAACAAAGGTGAGTGTTTATTTAATAGATCCACGAGTGAGGCTGAATAATCCAGGGAACAGAGCGGGTGGCGTGGATGGGTTGTTGGGGGTGCAGTGGTAGGTCCAGTAATGGCTCGGCAGCCGCCGACCATCAGGCAGAGGTTGGGTGAAGGTTCCGGATGAGTGACTGCAGATGGAACAAAACGGAGGTAAGTACAAAACAAGCAAACAAGGTGCAAAACAACAAAACTAACGCTACATGCTCTAAGGCTGATCCACTGATAAACATACTGTTCATGGCTAACGATCCGGCAGGGAATGGATGTTAGGACAGAGCCTAAGAAGGGTGATGATCAGGACCAGGTGTGCAGATTGCTGATGGGATGCAGGTGCGGAAATCAAGAGAGCTCCCGCCTAGCAACGTTGCCCGGCAACCAGGCAGGGAGCGTTCCAGAACCCTCGGGAAACTGGAGATCCCGAGCAGAAAAACTAATACCCAGACAGAAACCGACTCAGACTGCAGGGATCGTTACACTGTGGCTTTCACCAAATGAGTACCTAGGTAAATGTTATAATTTAAACTGTAACTTTATGACAATACAGTATATCACAAGGCCTTACTTTGATGGCCTAGTTTTACACTAACACAGTTGTGTTAGGAAAATGCTGCTTTCTAAATTACAGGCCACATCAGGCCTGCAAGTCACATTATGCTGGCTGGCAAAGTGATGTCTAATTCCTTTTGGAATTCAGACAGAGTTAAGATATCCAACAGTTTGACTTTTTATTCAACCACAACTTGCACTCTGATAAAGGAGACTACCTAAACAATTTAAACTGGAACAACCATTTCAGTAACGCATGCAATAAATGTAACTAACTGATTGGATTTGTTTAGAAAAACGTACGTTATTTATCTGGAAAAATGTATGTTATCTATCTTTGTGTAGCATAAGATTAATCAATCTATCAATGTACATGCAAAAACACAGATGTAAAAAAATCTACCTGCATAGCATGCTGGGAAATATGATAATGATGGGTGTGGTTTTGTTGGGACTGTTTTACTCTCCACAGTGTAAAACAATAACTCTGATTATTAACACCAACACTGGGGTTCTTTTACACCACTGGGTGTTAATGTAACTCTAAATTCTCTGTTGGAACATTGTTGGAACATTCTCTGTTGGATAGGAGTCAATCAGTAGGCCTAAGCAGACAGGGAGAGTGGCAACAGACAGACAGACACTGCTATGTCTAGTCTATGACTACTATTCTCCAACATTAAGTCTTATCAATGATTGAATGTTCTGTGTGAGAGTAAGTGGGCATGTATTTGTTTTAATGGATAAGAACAGGGGGAGGGGGAGTTAGCTTTATCTAACCTCTTCTCTCTGTATCTCGTCATCTGAAGGACTCTTCCAAGTAGTAGAAAAACAGTTAGACAAAGCCCAAGCTCCTACCCCAGTCTCAGCCTCAGCCTCAGCCTCAGCCCCAAACTCATACCCCAGCCTCAGCCCCAGCCTCCCCTCCCCTCTACCCAGGCTCAGACTACCCTCTTGCCTGGGCTGCCTATATGCCGTGTCGTGTCTCAGATTGCACGGAATGTCATTTTCACTGATGTGGGGATATTGTTTCACTCAGCGATGCACATCCTTATGGCTCTCTCCAGGGAGTTTCCCCTAGCTCTCACTCCCAGTGCCCTAACCCTCTGACCCCAACCCCTCTCTAATCTAAAACATCTATTTATAGACAAAGTATTTAACAAATCTGTTATTTCATTTTCAGCTCTGTGTTTGTTTACAAAGGGGAGAAGAACATTGCGTTGGGTTGTTTGGATGTTTGTTTCCAGGGTGGCTTCTCCAGGGGTGTGGCATACATGAACATTCATATAGTGGAGGGAAGGAAGGAATAGTGGGTTGAAACAGTAGTAGGAGTAGACGCTTTTGAGGTTTGACATTTCTATTTCCACCATATAGTTCTGTATGATCCCTACCCTCCTTCATCTCCCACAGTATATACTAGTACATACTATTACATAATAACATACTATTACCCTTACAGGAATGGCCAGCTCGGAGATTCAGCATTTGAGGATTATACAGTATGAAAGCATTACACTGTAAATACACGCAGGAAAAAGCATGTCTTAGACACACTGTGTCTTTGTGTGTTTGAAATCAACTATAAAAACTGCTGATGTTTGTATTAATGAATGGAATGAAAGACTAAGCTGTCTTCAGTGTCTTTGCTGTCTTTTGTGTAACTGATTGGTAATTGATTGGTGATCCATCGCTGTAATGGGGTTTGGCTGAGCCAGCGAAATTGTCAGTTGTGATTCTGCTGTGTGTGCCCTTCTTTTATGTGATGTCTTCTTTTATACTGCTCCCTTCAGCAGAGGGTTCACTGCCAACCTATCAGACAGCTCATTCATCATCATGTCCTCCTGTCCTCCTCCTAGTTTGCATGTGGGAAGCTATTATTATGCTTATGTAACGGTGGACCTAAAGACTTGTGTTAGCTCCCCAAACAAATGCCTAGACTTGAGCTCAGCTGGCTAACACATTTCATCCACCCCTAGTTTGTATGTGGGAAGCCTTTAATTAAAGACGCACTCTCAAACATTTGTACAATTTCAGCCACTAGTTTTGAAAATGGTGCTCACGAGCCAGTGTACTACTTCATCCAATTGTGTACTACGTGATCTATTTCGTGTGATATGTTACGAATTTAGAAATGTGTATGATATCATAACATTTTAGCAATGTATGTGATATGTTATGAATGCAATTTGTGCAATATGATGCCAGTAGTGTGGCCAGAAATTAGTTGTTGGGTGGGCCTGCAGAAATGTGGATGGGCCCAGAAAAACTGCTAATTTCCTGCAATTCTACAGATTTTGCCATGGGACAACGATAAAAAGGTGCAGTTTTATATCTAATCTCCTGCTATTCTACACATTTTGCCAGGAGGCTGTATATATATATATATATATATATATATATATATATATATATATATATATATATATATATAAAAATGTGTAGCTAATTCAAGCTAAAATATAGGTGTGTTGATTGTGATAAAGGCACTGGATTATAATTTATGAGCTGTCTTGTTTGCTAAATGAACAAATGAAGTAGGCAGTGGCATGGTGCATATAGCCACAGAATCACAGTGACATATGCCTCAATGCGGTCATATTTGTGGCTTATTGGGGGTGTGGCTTTCAGTTAGTTATTTTTGGCCACCCATCCCATTAGAGTGAATGTCATTCCAGTTCATCTGAATGTCATTCCAGTGCACTGCTTGCTATGAATTCTATCTGATAGTGTTTGCATGTTTAGGTAAAAAGACAAATAATGTCTATTTGGAACACTGACAAGTAGAGAGCATAAAAAAAATATATTTGTTGTTGTTGTTATTGCTCAATCTGATTGGGTGGGCCTGGCTCCCCAGTGGGTGGGACCCGGCCCACTAAGGCCCAAGTGGCTGTATGATATGAATTTGTTGTGCTTAAGATCCCAGAGTGCATCTGTAACATGCTAATGTAACAGGGGTGGTTCGGGTGAACTACGCTGGCGTGTTGATGAGTAAGTGACCTTGTCTGAGACTTCAAGACTTGTGTTAGCGAGCTAACACATGCTTGTAGGGGGAAGAAGACCCGGATTTTAACCCCAGTCCGTCTCACTTATACAAATCATTTTTGAACGATGTAGCCTAAGGGCTTATCACATAAAGAGCATCCTCAATTCGAGGTGCTGCAGATTCAGAGAACTACAGCGATATACAGTAGGGGTCTGTCTCAATCCAAAAGGATACTGCCTTTTGAGGCAGGAAGGCAGCAGGCAGCTGCCTTTTGAGGCAGGAAGGCAGCAGGCAGCTGCCTTTTGAGACAGACCCCTGCTGTATATCTCTGCAGTTCACTGAATCTGCAGCAACTCGTATTGAGGACAATCTTTATACAAAAAGCTCTTTCATCGTTCAAGAATGATTGTGTAAATCAGACCAACGGTGGATTCAAAAAGGATGAAAAAGGATTAAAAAAGGTTTTGACCAAAACCGATCTCAGTCTTTGCTCTGTTTGACATGGCTGTGTGTGTGAGAGAGAAAGAGAGAGAGAGAGAGCTAGAGAGAGAGAGAGAGGAGAGAAGGAGAGAGGGAGAGAGAAAATAGTTCAGTGTCTTCTGTTTGACATATTCTGTCTGCTACCTTTTTCTGCTGGGAACGATATCTGCTCTGCTTCAACGAGGAGGTCTCGCCCACATGGCCCTTCCTTGGCAAGCCACACTTTTTCTAATAAAAAGGATAAAAACCCAATGGAAAGTTTCCCGAAAGCCAGCCTTTAACAAAGACTAGTCTGTGTTTCTACATCATAGCAAGGCAAGGGGCCCTTTTCATTTTCAAACAGAGCCTAGTTAGTACACTGTTTGGGTCCCAACCAAGATGACGAGCTACATTCAGCAGCATTTTATTTTCACAGTTTTGTTCCACTTGACGCAAGCAAGGAAACTTAGTTAGCGCACACAGTGTTCTGCTCTGTGTTGCATAAATAAACCCTTTCAACATGGGGCGGTAGACGGAACGGGAAAACAAAGCTTTCTTGTCTCTCTGAGGTACACACAGGTCCCATCCTGTTGTGAGTTAGAGCCTGGAAGGGCCCTTTACAAGAGGACATCCCTTGAGTTTTCCTGCGGTTTCCTATTGGAGAACAGGGCTTGAGGTGTGGATGTCTGTGGCAGACAGCCCTCATGCAGCCTCAGCCTCGCCATCTAGTACACCTGATCCTCTTGACTCCCCACCATTTACATTTTAGTTATCAGACACTCTTATCCAACGACATACAATCAGTGCACTTAACTAAAGTAGGTAAAACAACCACATGTAAGTTACCATCACCCCCTTTCTTTCTCCATTTACAGAACTCAGCATTTTCACATTGCATCTGTAGGCAGTCTGTAGGCAGTCTGGGCAGTTAGTACACTCTGTGACACTAACTATACCATTTAGCAATGCATCAGAACTAGGAGGAGGCCAGCTAAAGCAAATGGTTGGCAAATATTGAAATGTGTGTGGGTGTGCACTGTGCAACCAGATGACATAGAAGTAGCAGCTTACTGCCAGACTTTGAAGTATCATAGCTTTGGAAGGCTGGTGGTGTGGTGATAGCCAATAAAAAGACAGACGTGGAATTCGGAATAAGATCAATTCTATATCGGAGTCTCTAAAGCCAGTTGCCATTCCATATTCCATTGATATCTTTGCCATTGCACTGATGCCATTTTCATGGTCTCAGCTTTGTGGTTTTCAGCATACACCACACATACCATCATCCCTCCACCAACTGGCAGGGTTTCTCTGTGAAGATTGAACAGCACTTGGAGGACATTTGTAACAGCTATCTCTCCAACTGAACGTATCCAGGTCTTGGTTGGCTCCTGCCTGGTATTCTTGGCACATGTTGTTCCTCCTGTGCTGTGGAGGGTGAGTGGATTCCCCTGCAGGGAGGGGCAGATGGAGACAGTGGTCCTTGGCTTCTTCAACTGTCTGATCAGGAGAAGAAAATGGAGGTGTATTAGACAAACTCTCATAAAAGAGGCATTAGACTACAACCCACAAAGGAAAGAGAAAGCAGGGAAGGCCAAAAGGCAAAAAGCCCTCAATTAGAAAAAGAGTGAGGTGGAGAGCCCTGGTGGATGCCCTGACTCAAACTGACGTGTACCCTAGTCCTAGCTGCTCTTGTCTGGTAGCCTTTGCACATGTCTTTCCTCCTGTGAAGTCTCAAGGCTGGAGGGTGGAGGGGCACTGAGCAGTTAGTGGATTCCCCTACAGGGATGGGGCAGATGGAGACTGTGGTCCTTGGATACTGGGGCAGCTGAAGGAAGGAGGGTGGCAGCAGCTTCCTTCTGTCAAATATTTCACTATCTAGATCCTTCTTTCAGTCTGCCAGTCCCCACCTAATCTTGAGCGCCAGACTTTACAGCTATGCAATATTCAGAGACAGTCGTCCGGTTCCACAAGACCAGTCCCCACCCAGTCTGTGCATTTTATGTTGGTCTATACCAGGGCTGTTCAATTCCGGTCCTGTAGGGCCACAACACCTGGTGTCCCAGGTCTGAATCAGTCCCTGATTAGAAGGAGAGGATGAAAACATTAAGTGTTTTGGCCCTCCAGGTCCGACATTGAACAGCCGTCTATGGTCATATCAATATTAATGTGCAAGTTGGTTAATCCCTATATATCTTTTCTTGAACCTGATGAAAGTGTTTTTTATTTTTTAATAAAAAATAAATAAATAAAAACATTGTAAGATTTTATTGTATCTTTTATAAACAATACAAAACATACATATACAAATGACAACATCATACAAACATCAACTACATCACACCTGCCCAGACCCACTAGCACACACCCCCATCTCCAGCGCCCTCATCACTTTCCGCCACATGGCCTCAAACTGCACCATTTTGTTTTTCTCCATAATTTTGAGATAATAAAGCATTTGACGCTTCCATTGCGTTAACGACGGAGGATTGGTTGATTACCAATTTTGAAGTCTACATTGAAAAAAAATGATTGACGAGAAAAGTATCTTCTAAGCCATCGGGTATCTCACTGCACCCTCATATGCCATGTCTTTAAAAATGCAGACAGATGGATTAAAAGTACATTTACATTGTAATACTTCTGACAGTCAACTTTCTAACTCCCTTAACTTTTTGACTTTATAACATTCCCAGAAGGCATGGATTATTGAGTCATTATTAGTTTTACACTTCAGACATGACTCTTCCAATGTGCTGTAGAATTTGTGAATTTTGTCTCTTGTATAATACATTCTATACATTAATTTATACTGGATTTAGCGTGCATTTTTGTTAACTGTAATCTCGTTAGTTATGTTCCAACATTAGTTATATTTAAGTCTTGGTTCCAATGGTTTATATTTCTTTCTAAAAGATTGTCAGTTGGATAGGCTCTCTGCAAGGTTTTGTATATCTTACCTATCATATGAATATAATTTTCTTACTCAAATAGGTTTCCCTCAAGATTGCTCTGATGTCCAAAAGATTTTAAATCGAAATGTTGTGATATAGAACTTTTAAGTTGCATGTATTTGAAAATATCTACATTGGTTAATCCAAAATTGCTTTTAAAAGCTGTAATGGGAATACACGTATTTCCTTTTACCAAGTCATTTACGGTTTCCATGCCTTTAATTTTCCATGTGGACCAATATATCAGTGAATTCTGAAAAGCTATCCAAGGTTTGTTCCACAAGGATGTGTTTTTAAGTAGTGATATTGGTTCTTGTAGAATACATTAAATTTTCTTCCACATTGTTATAATGTTCTGAACTATGAAGTTATTAATGTTCTTAGCTTTATCCTTTGAAATTAGACACGTAAAAAGATTCTGGGGATGAGCATGCGCATCTTCAATATGTACCCATTGTTCCTCTTTAGTGCATTTAACTAAGTTGATACATTTCCAAGTCTGGAAGGTTAAAACCACCCTCAGATATAAAACTTTCCTTTTTCTTCTATGAATTTGATTTGCCCATATAAAGTCTGTTATGACCGAGTATACTTTTTTAAAGAATGTCTTCGGTGGGATAATTGGTATTACCGAAAAAAATATAAAACGTTGGGAGCCATGCCATTCTGAATGGTTTATTCTACCTGTAAGATTTATGGGAAGATTGTTCAATTTAATTAGATCTGCTTTCATACTGTTGAGTAATGGAAAAAAAGTTATCTTTAAATATTTGTTGTTTGTTGTCACTTATTAAGCAACCTAAGTATTTAATATTTTTAGTGGTCCACTTAAATGGTTGCTGTAGATTGTGAGTTATAATTTTTATTTTCCCTATTGCCATTATTGATTTTATTGATTTTTTACGTTAATTTTACACCCTGAGATTTTAGAGTATTATGAAAATAATTTTAGCAAAGGGGGTATTGAGTTTTCAATATTGGTCAGGAGATCATCTGCAAATAGGTTTAGTTTATACTAATGTTTACCAATACTGATACCTGTTACGTTTGGGTCCTGTAAAATTATTTCTGCAAGCTGTTCAATTGCCAGTGCAAACAGGAGAGGGGAGAGGAGACATCCCAATCTTGTGCCCTTTTCTAAAGCAATTTAATCAGATAATGTATTATTTGTGTGTATTTTTGCTTTAGGACATTGACAGTGCATTCGGAAAGTATTCAGAACCCTTCACTTTTTCCACATTTTGTTACGTTACAGCCTTAGTCTAAAATAGATTAAATTAATAGTTTTCCTCATCAATCTACACACAATATCCCATAATGACGAAGTGAAAACAGGTTTTTAGATTTTTTTGCAAATTATGTAAAAATAAAAAACAGGAATACTTTATTTACATAAGTATTCAGACCCTTTGCTATGAGAATCGAAATTGAGCTCAGGTACATCCTGTTTCCATTGATCATCCTTGAGATGTTTCTACAGCTTGATTGGAGTCCACCTGTGGTAACCTCAATTGATTGGACATGATTTGGATAGGCACACACCTGTCTATATAAGGTCCCACAGTTGACAGTGCATGTCAGAGCAAAAACCAAGCCTTGAGGTCGAAGGAATTGTCCGTAGAGCTCCGAGACAGGATTGTGTCGAGGCACAGATCTGGGGAAGGGTACTGTCACGAGAATTTTGTTATCTCAATGGTTGAAGTCAACTACTTCTTAAATGTTTGAATAATTCCCAGAGGTTGTAAATCTCTAGTTTAAATAATGAATTAAACAAAGACCCCTTTCTGCAATGGTCAGCCTTTATTCATGAGAGCTCTCTGCCACAAAATGGACGCACAATCTTTTTATACACACACGTCAGAGGAAAAATCCCACCCCGCTTTAGGCGGGCTGTATTTTTCCACTGTGCACATCTTGTAAGCTCACACCTGGGTTTAGCTCATGTGGTTATCCTCTGCTCTCCTGACCATCAGGTCACACACACACACACACACACACACACACACACACACGTTCCTATCATAGTCTACTCCTTGCTCGGGCAGGCTGCATTTTCTCTCTATTCCCATACATAGTTATCGCTGTTCTCACAATATTCTGCAAGCCTTTCACTCCCCTTCCCTGTGTGGGGACATCTGTTTTTGAAACTGGTCTCCTGTTATTGGTTTCAACGTTTTGCACTTCTGCGTGCCTAATTACAAGACACAATACTCTGTTGCTGGGCAAATATGCATCTTATATTTGATTAACTCTCTAAGCTCTAGTCTACTAATAGTCATACATTATTAGTTTAACGGAGGACATTTTAGTCATATCTTAATCACACATTTCTTTATCAGGTACCAAAACATTTCTGCAGCATCATTCTTAAATGGAAGAAGTTTGGAACCACCAAGACTCTTCATATTGCTGGCCGCCCGACCAAACTGAGCAATCGGGGGAGAAGGGCCTTGATCAGGGAGTTGACCAAGAACCCGATGGTCACTCTGACAGAGCTCCAGAGTTCCTCTGTGGAGATGGGAGAACCTTCCAGAAGGACAAGCATCTCTGCAGCACTCCACCAATCAGGCCTATATGGTAGAGTGGCCAGACGGAAGCCACTCCTCAGTAAAAGGCACATGACAGCCCACTTGGAGTTTGCCAAAAGGCACCTAAAGGACTCTCAGACCATGAGAAACAAGATTCTCTGGTCTGATGAAACCAGAGGCTACGTATGTAACCATGGTTATGTGAGCTATATGGATCACTCCAATATATTGGTATCACTCCGCAGCGGAGGGATACATCCGAGGTGAGGATTTACAGATTTACTCCCGTGTACACCTATGTCACGGCTGGGGTATATATAGACCACGGCTATATATGTCACGGCTGCCGCTATATATAGACCCCATGGCCGTGACACACGTTCTCTACATCATTTCTAAGGCGCCTCTAGCACCGTGGAGGATTGGAGTGATCCATATAGCTCACATAACCGTGGTTACATACGTAACCTTCGTTATGTTTCACTATATTGGATCACTCCAATATATTGGTATACCCGTACCAGATTTAGTCGGTGCTAGAGGGACCTGGCCAGCCAGGGGCCGTCAATGTGGAAGGGGGGGTCCTGGCACAGTCCGCGGATGGGGAAGCGACGCCCAGGACCGCTGAATCAACCGCAGAGGGAGGTGCCACATTTATCCGATAGTACCTAGCAAAGATGCAAGAGGAAGCCAAGCCCCCAGGACTCTCTCACCATAGCAGACAAAGAGCTGGTTTGTTGTTCTCACTGACTGCCTATGTGTCCGCTCCACATAGGCAGTCAGTGCCCGCACAGGGCACAGCATGCTGGAGGGAGGCCCAGACTCCCCCCGCCACTGCCGGGGGGTCGTAAGCAGACAGGATAAAAGGGATGTTCACATGCCTGTCTGACAGAACCTTCGTGAGGAATTGAAGGGTTGGGGCGGAGAGATACAGTTGAAGTCGGAAGTTTACATACACTTAGGTTGGAGTAACTAAAACTAACTTTTCAACCACTCCACAAATTTCTTGTTAACAAACTATAGTTTTGGCAAGTTGGTTAGGAAACAAGTAATTTTTCCAACAATTGTTTACAGACACTAAGTTGACAGTGCCGTTAAACAACTTGGAAAATTCCAGAAAATGATGTCATTGCTTTAGAAGCTTCTGATAGGCTAATTGACATAATTTGAGTCAATTGGAGGTGTACCTGTGGATGTATTTCAAGGCCTACCTTCAAACTCAGTGCCTCTTTGCTTGACATCATGGGAAAATCAAAAGAAATCAGCCAAGACCTCAGAAAATTGTCGACCTCCACAAGTCTGGTTCATCCATGGGAGCAATTTCCAAACGCCTGAAGGTACCACGTTCATCTTTACAAACAATAGTACGCAAGTATAAACACCATGGGACCACGCAGCCGTCAGGAAGGAGACACGTTCTGTCTCCTAAAGATGAACATACTTTGGTGCGAAAAGAGCAAATCAATCCCAGAACAACAGCAAAGGACCTTGTGAAGATGCTGGAGTAAACAGGTACAAAAGTATCTATATCCACAGTAAAACGAGTCCTATCTCGACATAACCTGAAAGGCCACTCAGCAAGGAAGAAGCCACTGCTCCAAAACAGCCATAAAAAAGCCAGACTACGGTTTGCAACTGCACATGGGGACAAAGATCGTACTTTTCGGAGAAATGTCCTCTGGTCTGATTAAACAAAAATAGAACTGTTTGGCCATAATGACCATTGTTATGTTTGGAGGAAAAAGGGGGTTGCTTGCAAGCTGAAGAACACCATCCCAACCGTGAAGCACGGGGGTGGCAGCATCATGCTGTGGGGGTGCTTTGCTGCAGGAGGGACTGGTGCACTTCACAAAATAGATGGCATCATGAGGAAGGAAAATTATGTGGATATATTGAAGCAACATCTCAAGACATCAGTCAGGAAGTTAATGCTTGGTCGCAAAATGGGTCTTCCAAATGGACAATGACCCCAAGCATACTGTGGCAAAATGGCTTAAGGACAACAAAGTCAAGGTATTGGAGTGGCCATCACAAATCCCTGACCTCAATCCTATAGAAAATATGTGGGCAGAACTGAAAAGGCGTGTGCGAGCAAGGAGGCCTACAAACCTGACTCAGTTACAACAGCTCTGTCAGGAGGAATGGGCCAAAATTCACCCAACTTATTGTGGGAACCTTGTGGAAGGCTACCCGAAATGTTTGACCCAAGTTAAACAATTTAAAGGCAATGCTACCAAATACTAATTGAGTGTATGTAAACTTCTGACCCATTGGGAATGTGATGAAAGAAATAAAAGCTGAAATAAACCATTCTCTCTACTATTATTCTGACATTTCACATTCTTAAAATAAAGTGGTGATCCTAACTGACCGAAGAAAGTGATTTTTTACTAGGATTAAATGTCAGGAATTGTGAAAAACTGAGTTTAAATATATTTGGCTAAGGTGTATGTAAACTTCCGACTTCAACTGTATACTCCTCCCACCGGGGTCCATCCGGTAGCACTCAGAACTTACAGAAAAAGCATGGAGCTCACACACCCTCTTCATGGAAGTAATCGCTACCAAGAAAACCACCTTCATAGAGAGGTGTTTCAGGGAGGCAGACTCCAACGGTTTCTTAAGGCGGCTTTGCCAAAGCTGCCAAGACCACATCCAGATCCCAGCTCACCATTGAGCGGGTCCTAGCTGGACTAAGGCGACGAACCCCCTTCATAAACCTGGAGACCAAGGGATGGCACCCCACTGGCCTGTCCATTCACCCCACATGGCAGGCAGATTTAGTGGCCAAATACCCTCTCAGTGTAGAGGCTGCCAAGCCCTCATCCAAGCGAGACTGCAGGAATTGGAGGACATACTGCACCCCGCATGACTCGGGCACAACCTCGATACCAGTGCACCAAGAGCAGAACAACCGCCAGCGCAACTGATATGCCGCGGTTGTAGCCGGTGCCCTTGCGCTCTGCATGGTGTTCATTACGCCCTCCTGTAGTCCTAGCATGAACCATTTGTGCCGTTCAGCGGCCAAGCCCACAGACTGAGGCAGTGCGATCTCGGATGCCTCAGAGTTCCCCCGGCCTGAGACAGCAGGTCAGGTCTCAGGGGCAGTTGACAAGGTGTCTCAGACAACAGGGACAGGAGAAGGCTGAACCAGGGTCGTCTGGGCCAGTATGGGGCCACAAGCAGCAGACGATGTTCCACCATCCTGGTCCTGTCCAGCACAGCCTGGATCAGGGGAAAAGGGGGGAATGCGTAAAGCTCCAGCCCTGGCCAATTGTGAGCCAGAGCATCCGAGCCCAGAGGCCCTGGTGGCTCCGACATGGAGTACCACAGGGGGCAGTGTGCATTGCCCAGGGAGGCAAACAGGTCCACCTTCGTCCTCCCGAACTTGTCCCACAATGCTGCACCACCTGGGAATGTAGGCTCCAGTCCCAAGGTGGTGGCCCCCCCCGGAGAGCATATATATATATATATTTTTTAATCTTTATTTTAACAGGGAAAAACAGACTGAGACCTGGATCTCTTTTACGGCTGTGCCCTGTGTAAACTTGTTGACATGTACAGTTTTAGACATACAGACAAGAACATTTCAAATATACAAAACAAAAAACACAATTCAACAGAAACAATCACAGACAACATCATATTGATCCTCCATAACATTTTTAAAATGGGCAAGGGACACCAGAGTGTCTAACTTAAGTTGGATCTGCAGTTTGTTCCATAAATAAGGTGCAAAGGAACTGAAGGCAGTCCTACCCAACTCTGTGGAGACCACAGAAGTCTCTAATGTAATCCACATCTGTGATCTGGTTTTAAAATTAGTATATCTAGTGGAAATTAATGATGATATATATGGAGGTAGTTTTAAAAGAAGTGCTTTATAAATAAACAAGAGAGCGTGTTGCTCTCGCCTCACAGATAGAGAGGCCCAACCCACATGTTGATATAGGATACAGTGATGAGTTTTGTAACTATCACCCGTGATAAACCTGAGTGCACAATGGTAAATAGCAACCAGTGGTTTTAATGTGTTTGCCGATGCATGCATATAGATAATATCACCATAATCTTAAACGGACATAAAAGTAGCCTGCACAATTTGTTTTCTATTTACGGAGGACAGACAAGCCCTGTTTCTGTAAAGGAACCCTATCTTGAATTTGAGCTTTTTTCCCAATTCAGTAACATGTTTTTTTAAAGAAAGCCTATCATCTAACCATACCCATAAGTATTTATATGCAGAGACCTGTTTGATTTGAGTACCATCCAAGCTAGTGATTACAAAAGTGTTTCTAATTGAGAGTTTAGACCTAGAAAAAAACATGACATTTGTTTTCTTAGCGTTTAAAACAAGTTTAAGCTGTAAAAGAGACCCCTGTAGTATCCTAAAATCAGACTCCAACTGCTTTAAAGCTTGGTCCGCTGTTGGAGCAATAGAGTACATCACTGTGTCATCTGCATAGAAATGGAATTTACAATCATCATCACCAATGTTGTTTATATAAAGTGAGAACAATAGTGGGCCAATTATTGAACCCTGAGGGACCCCTTTAAGTAACTGTAAGGGGTCAGACTTGACCCCGTCGACCATGACGGCCTGAGCTCTATCTTTAAAATAGTCATAAAACCATCGACAGGCATCAGTGCCCAGTCCTATAGATGACAGCTTACTCAAAAGGATAGCATGGTCTATAGTGTCAAAAGCTTTTGACAAATCTACAAACAACGCAGCACAGTGCTTTCTATCATCTAAGGCATTTGCAATATCATTTACAACAAGCACAGTGGCCGATGTGGTACTGTGTTTAGATCTAAAACCAGATTGATTGGGGCTAAAAATACTGTTAACAGAAAGAAAAGATTGTAACTGTTTGTTGACTATAGATTCTAGGATCTTTGCCAGACAAGGGAGCCTAGAGATGGGTCGATAGTTATCCAAATCACTACCGTCACCTCCCTTATGTAATGGCAGAACAAAAGCTGCTTTCCACACCTTAGGGATATTTCCTGTGCTTAATGTTAGATTAAAAATGTGTGTCACTGAACCAGCAATGATAGGTGCAGCACACTTAAGTAAGTATGGGTCTAAATTGTCAGCGCCTAAGGATTTCTTAGTATCAATGGCACACAGGGCAGCTAGAACCTCTGCTTCAGTTATTTTCTGGAAAATAAAAACAGGGTTACCATTTTTCAGAGTAACAGTTGAAAAGCAAGACGAAAAATCAACTAACTGGCCAGTACCACAATGGCCACTTTTCTTTTCAAATAAAAAACCAGCAGAGATGAAATGCTTATTAAAAGCATCACAAATATCATTTTTTTCACTTAGAATACAGGAGTCTGAGATAATTTGCTTAGGAAGAGAAACAGTAGAATTCCCCCGTTTCAGTGAATTAACTGTTTTCCAGAATTTTGTACTGCAGCTGTCAAAAAGGCTAAATCAAATTACTTCCTTAATGCTATGACAGATTCTGCAGGAGATCCTGCAGCTCAGCGACTCTCTGGCTCAGGTACTGGCAGGTGGTACATCCAGGGGTGAGCGAAGCCATGAGAGACATCCAACTTTCAGCTTGCTCCTCTCTGTAGGTCGGCTCATCGTTGTTGGTAACCAGGAATCTGGGACACAAACTTGCGGTCCCAGCCGTAAAGGCTGACCGCGTCGCGGAATCAGTAGCAATGCAAACTTTAGCTATGATTTAAAAACGATTTCATAAAAACAACAAACGGAGTGTAGGCAGTACACGGTTCTGTTGCGCGCTCTGATGACGTCTGTTGCGCTGCCACATTCAGGATGCCAGGTACGTGCGCTGCGCGTAGAGACGCTAGATGTCCCTGAGCCCAGAGAAGGAGCTCCCGTGCCATAAGATGGAGACGGTGGGACCTCAGTCCACCCTGATGGTTGATGTAAGCCACCACTGTGGTGTTGTCCATTCTCACCAGGACATGTCTTCCCTTCAGATGTGGAAGGAAAGACCGCAGGGCCAGCAGTACAGCTCGGAGCTCTAGTGTATTGATGTGCCTGCAACCCCAGCCAACAGCCGCTGGCCGACCTGCCCTTGGTCACATCCCCCCAGCCGATCTGGGAAGCGTCTGTGCTGACCAGCTCCCGGCGGCACATCCTCAGCATCTCCACCCCACCTGAGAGAAAGGAGTGACAGCGCCACCTCAACAATGCCCTGAGGCACTGGGCGGTCACCCGCAGCTGGCGGTGATGATGGCGCTTCGGGTGCAGCTGGTGGGAGTTGAACCACCCTTGAAGAGGCCGGAGATGGAGCAGGCCCAGGGGAATCAGCAACGAGGCCGCCGTCAGCAAGCCCAACAGGCATTGGCAGGTCAGGGCGGATACCACCCACCCCTGCCGAAAGTGGTCGAGGCAAGATAAGATCGCCTGAACCCGTCTGGTGGGCAGGCGTGCTCTCATGAGGACTGAGTCCAGTTCCATGCCAATGAAGGCCACCCTCTGGGTGGGCGTCAGACAACTCTTCTTGTCATTTAAAGTAATGCCCAGCCCGCCAATGTGGGTCTGGAGCATGTCTCTGTCTGATAGGACCTGGATCCTGGTCGGGGCACAAATCAGCAAATCGTCCAGGTAATTGAGGATCAACAATCCTCAGGACGTGAGAGGGGCTAGGACAGCATCCATGCACTTCGTGAATGTGCGGGGTGCCAAGGAGAGGCCGAAGGGAAGAATCGTGAATTCGTAAGCCGTCCCTTCTAAAGCGAATTGGAGGTACTGCCAATGAGCTGGGTGGACAGGAACATGGAAGGACGCATCCCTCAGGTCCAGCGTCACAAACCACTGGTCCCTGGTCCCTAGAGCGGCCGAGGCCGGGGAAGGGTGTGCATGAACCGTCTCAGGGTCTCCCGGTCCCTACGAACCTTATCAGTCAGCTCCAGAATGAGAGTGGCAAATGTGCTCTGGAGAGCAGCTGGCAGACGGAATTGGGCCAGCCAGAGATGGCGCCGGGAGGTCACCGTTGGTGCGGGTCACATCCCTCTGGAGCAGGGAAAGCAGGTGAGACACCTCCATCGCTTCCCGGAGGAGCTCCTCTGTGCCCTAATGCAGCCGGGGCAACAGAGTCTGCAGGTAGGCCTACAGCAGCATGGCCGCATTGGTAAGGCGGCCAAGAGAGCAGAGAAACCCATATGTGGCTTTCAAGTTCACATCAAAGACTCTGGGGGGTCCCTGCTTCAGTCGCGGGTTACGCCCTATAATCTTCCGGTCCGGAAGGACCATGGCAGCTCCCGGAGGCCGAGTGACTCCGCGCCCGTAACATAACTTCATGGTCGGAAGCGCCCCCTGGCAGAGACCCAACTCTCCTGCAAGGCCTGGAATTCAGCATTGATGGGGACAGATGGAGAGTCATCACTGTCCACCAGTTTGATGTCCAGTGCAGTGGCTACCCGAGTGAGTAGGCTCCTCATAGCCTCTCGAACCGCTGAACTGATGAAGCCCCACTGCCCGGCTTCTGATGGCCTGTCAGCCTGGTAGTCCCGCTCACGGTGGTGAACAATGCCAGCATCATCCCCCAGGAACAGCCTATCACTGGCCAACAGGGAACAGCTGTAGTCGCCACCGAAGCTATCAACCTCCTGACACAGGGCATGCGCCCTCCGTTCAAGGTGGTTCCAGCGGGAGCAGCATGTTAAAGCAATTCACAACACACACATAGAACAAGCCAGTCAGCAAGTTGTGTAAGGTAAATTACAGTTTGTGCAGCAAGAGCCACCATATTAATGGATGCACACGGAGTCGTAGTGTAACGCTAACGAAACACAAGTACGACAAACCAAGGGCGGAAGATACAGATCAACCGCACGCAGCGAGTGGAGCACTCAAGAGGAGGGGCTGGCCATGTAGCCAGCTTCTCCAGGCTGCAAACAGCCAGTGAGTATACTTCCACACAAGATATTACACTTAACAGTGATTTACCAAGCGAACTTCAGAAAGTTTGTACCTCAAATCATACGGACGTCCGCCGAGAAAATGAAAAAAGAATGTGTGTCGCGGCCATGGGGTCTATATATAGGGGCGGAACCCAGCCGTGACACAGGTGTACACGGGAGTAAATCTGTAAATCCTCACCTCGGATGTATCCCTCCGCCGCGGAGTGATACCAATATATTGGAGTGATCCAATATAGTGAAACATAACAAGATTTAACTCTTTGGCCTGAATGCCAAGCGTCACGTCTGGAGGAAACCTGGCACCATCCCTACGGTGAAGCATGGTGGTGGCAGCATCATGGTGTGGGGATGTTTTTCAGCAGCAGGGACTGGGAGACTAGTCAAGATCGAGGGAACGGAGCAAAGTACAGAGATCTTGTTTTGTTGCGTATTATATTAAACTGAAACATGTTCTTGTATTTGTTTGTAAGTATCTATTTTTAATAAACCCTGTTTGATTTATCTGTATCAAGTCTGGTAAGGCTTTGCCATTCTATTGCTTATAAGCTTTGTTATTATTTTATTGTCACAATTTATTAAACTTCTATAATCAGTAAGAGACTCTCCAGATTTGCTGGGTTGATTACAACATTTCCATTGATTGGAAACAAAAGTTCTATATTAATTTCTGTTTTATTTACCTGTAAGAAAGCCTGTCCCTTTAAGAGTGACTGATGACGTCACAGCTAGCAGCACGAGCTCGCACTGTTAATTAGCCTAACTCCCAAGTTCAGCTCGCCACCTGTGGCTGTGAAGAGAATCTCTGGTTTTCTAACATTATTATTCTGTTTTATCCTTCATTGTGCTTGAATGAAAGAACTGTGAATCCTGCTAGCTAAGAAACTACATTTTGCCTGTCAGCTGACTAGCTGCAGTGGGGAGAACAAGTATTTGATACACTGCCGATTTTGCAGGTTTTCCTACTTACAAAGCATGTAGAGGTCTGTAATTTTTAAAAATCCAGAAAATTAAATTGTATGATTTTTAAGTATTTGATCACCTACCAACCAGTAAGAATTCCGGCTCTCACAGACCTGTTAGTGTTTCTTTAAGAAGCCCTCCTGTTCTCCACTCATTACCTGTATTAACTGCACCTGTTTGAACTTGTTACCTGTATAAAATACACCTGTCCACACACTCAATCAAACAGACTCCAACCTCTCCACAATGGCCAAGACCAGAGAGCTGTGTAAGGACATCAGGGATAAAATTGTAGACCTGCACAAGGCTGGGATGGGCTACAGGACAATAGGCAAACAGCTTGGTGAGAAGGCAACAACTGTTGGCGCAATTATTAGAAAATGGAAGAAGTTCAAGATGACGGTCAATCACCCTCGGTCTGGGGCTCCATGCAAGATCTCACCTCGTGGGGCATCAATGATCATGAGGAAGGTGAGGGATCAGCCCAGAACTACACGGCAGGACCTGGTCAATGACCTGAAGAGAGCTGGGACCACAGTCTCAAAGAAAACCATTAGTAACACACTATGCAGTCATGGATTAAAATCCTGCAGCGCACGCAAGGTCCCCCTGCTCAAGCCAGTGCATGTCCAGGCCCGTCTGAAGTTTGCCAATGACCATCTGGATGATCCAGAGGAGGAATGGGAGAAGGTCATGTGGTCTGATTAGACAAAAATATACCTTTTTGGTCTAAACTCCACTCGCCGTGTTTGGAGGAAGAAGAAGGATGAGTACAACCCCAAGAACACCATCCCAACCGTGAAGCATGGAGGTGTAAACATCATTCTTTGGGGATGCTTTTCTGCAAAGGGGACAGGATGACTGCACCGTATTGAGGGGAGGATGAATGGGGCCATGTATCGCAAGATCTTGGCCAACAACCTCCTTCCCTCAGTAAGAGCATTGAAGATGGGTCGTGGCTGGGTCTTCCAGCATGACAACGACCCAAAACACACAGCCAGGGCAACTAAGGAGTGGCTCCGTAAGAAGCATCTCAAGGTCCTGGAGTGGCCTAGCCAGTCTCCAGACCTGAACCCAATAGAAAATCTTTGGAGGGAGCTGAAAGTCCGTATTGCCCAGTGACAGCCCTGAAACCTGAAGGATCTGGAGAAGGTCTGTATGGAGGAGTGGGCCAAAATCCCTGCTGCAGTGTGCAAACCTGGTCAAGACCTAAAGGAAACATATGATCTCTGTAATTGCAAACAAAGGTTTCTGTACCAAATATTAAGTTATGCTTTTCTGATGTATCAAATACTTATGTCATGCAATAAAATGCAAATTAATTACTTAAAAATCATACAATGTGATTTTCTGGATTTTTGTTTTAGATTCCGTCTCTCACAGTTGAAGTGTACCTATGATAAAAATACAGACCTCTACATGCTTTGTAAGTAGGAAAACCTGCAAAATCGACAGTGTATCAAATACTTGTTCTCCCCACTGTACCTAGCTAGCTAAATTTTAGCCGTGTGTATCGTTTTTGAGTCACTGTATTGTTATAGCAGATTATATATATTTTTTCTTGTTTGTTATTGTTAAATATATGTGCCTTATTATAGGCAAGTCAACCCCGTTTTCATGATTTCTGGTAGATCCCTAGAAGAAAAATACTATTTGATTTTCGAACCAGACCTATTTGGCTGCTATGAGATTCTATCCTATAGGAGTTTATTTTATAGGATCCTATAGGATTCCAATACAAGAATCCGATAGAAAAGTCCTATCAGATTTTGGAACCAGTCCTAATGGACTCCTATAGGATTCTATAGGTCCCAAAATCTGATTGAATTTTCTATTGGAATCCTATATAATTTCAGAAATAGTTTTTTCTTCTTTAGCTTGTAAAGGTTTTATTTTTCTTTCATTTTAATTTCTAAATTAGATGTAGCTTTTGCAGAGTAAGAGATTATCAATCCCTTAATGTACACCTTAAAGGCATCCCAGATTATATCAGGGGTCAGCTTTTCTCTAGCCTCTATCAAATCAAATCAAATGTTATTTGTCACATGCGCCGAATACAACAGGTGTAGAGTTTACAGTGAAATGCTTACTTACAAGCCCTTAACCAACAATGCAGTTTTAAGAAAAATAAGTGTTAAGTAAAAAATAGATAAGTGAAAAAAATTAAATAATAATAATTAAAGAGCAGCAGTAAAATAACAGTAGCGAGGCTATATAAAGTGGGTAAGGGTACAGAGTCAATGTGCGGGGGCACAGGTTAGTCGAGGTAATTGAGGTAATATGTATATGTAGGTAGAGTTAAAGTGACTATGTATAGATAATAAACAGAGAGTAGCAGCAGCTTAAAAGACAATGCAAATAGTCTGGGAAGCCATTTGATGAGCTGTTCAGGAGTCTTATGGCTTTGGGGTAGAAGCTGTTAAGAACCCTTTTGGACCTAGACTTGGTGCTCCGGTACCGCTTGCCGTGCGGTAGCAGAGAGAACAGTCAATGACTAGGGTGGCTGGAGTCTTTGACAATTTTTAGGGCCTTCCTCTGACACCGCCTGGTATAGAGGTCCTGTGGGTGGGTTTATGCCCTCCCAGGCCCACCCATGGCTGCGCCCCTGCCCAGTCCTGTGAAATCCATAAATTAGGGCCTAATGAATTTATTTCAATTGACTGATTTCCTTATATGAACTGTAACTCAGTAAAATCATTGAAATGGTTGCATGTTGTGTATATATTTTTGTTCAGTATATTTAATAAATGTCGGTGATGAAAGGGTTTCTGAAGGAGTCTGTTTGCTTCCCAAATTGCACCCTATTGCTATAGTTCTATTTTGGATGCAAACAACATAGGCTGAGATGCTGGTTCTGGTAGGGAGTGAAATCTCCACTAACCATACACCTAGTATAACCGCCCTCCTTCATGGCACTGTCCTTATCTTGCCACGGACTGTCTCACCACACCCAAACTGTCAATCTTCACCATTCACACTTTCTCACGCACGCACGCGCTCGCTCACACACTACAAACCTCTTTCTTCCCCCTAATCTAACAGCAACAGGAAAAGGAACGTGAAGGCGAGGGCGATAATGGTGGAAATAAAAACAGTGCCTCAATGAATAAGATGATGTTAATGGAGGTCAGCAGAGGCTAAAGCTCTGTTGGCTGGTCTGGGCCTCAGTCGGAACAACACTGACTGTGTGACTCAAACAGCCTCAAAATACATAATAAATCAATTAATGAAGTGTCATATCTGGATCCTCAGGGATCGCTGCACAGCCTGAACAGTCTGCTGTCCATTCAGCACTGCTGTCAAGGGAGCATGTGAGGACAATGGGGGGAAATATGTTTGTAGCGACCTCTGCTGGTGAAGATAGGAAACCGCAGCTTAGTGCATCACGGAAGTAATGGGAAATGGAACAATAGTGCCCCCTGTTGTCTCATACATACCAGTACAGGGATGGAATAATGCATGGTGCAGTGACAATAATCCCATTATCCATTATCTCAAAGCCTTCCTCACTGACACTGTGGTTGTGTCCACAACACGACTGTAATGTAGTCAACCTGAAACGTGCCCAGTATCTTTCTGGCCAATCAAACATCAGGGAAAACACCTGGACTGTCCAGCACTCTGACATCACAAACATCTGGAGGAGGAGCCAGCCAATCAAAGACATCTGCACAGCAGCCAGAAAGCAGCCAAGAAAACAAACTGCATCATGCAGGAACTCATATTCACAGTTCCCAGTTCCCCACAAACACACGCACGTATGCACGAGTGCATACACACACATGCACACTCACAGATTGTACTTTAAAACATGGAAACATTTTGTTGGAGACTTTCTTCTTGTTCAAATTGAGAGCATATTGGCTTGGGTTAGTTCTCTGTTGATGAACGCAGGCTAGGATAGTGTAGTCACAGGAAGATGCTGTCTAGTTGTAGTTACAACACACCGGCAACAACAATGTCGGTAAAAGTATAGAAGTGCCACCCTACAGTGGCATATACACAGACACGTACGTGCATACACAAGCGTGTACACACACACACACACACACACACACACAGACACACACACACACACACACACACACACACACACACACACACACACACACACACACACACACACTGTTACTTAAACTTGAATGTGCAATTACACAATACTATCCCTCTCTACTGTTGCATAGAATTACTTCACTTCGAGTGCACTGGTGGTAAAATATATAGAGACCTGTGATTGGCTTACCATGGTCATATGACTGCAGACGCTTGACCTAGTAGTTGAGCTTTCCATATGGAAGGGGTGCTCAGTTACATTCGGCCGTGGGCCTATTTTTCTTGAGCGGATGGTCGGTGGGCCGGAACAGAGTTATAAATAATTTGTACACTGCACATTTACCGCAAGAATCCCAAACAGATATAGTATTTTAGAAAAAGATAATCATTTCAAACCTTGATTACATTGGGATACGATCACATATGCCTCTCTTCTTATGTGTGGGGATACTTGGGAACAGATTTCCTAAATTAAAATCACTTTGAGCTCATGTTTTTTTTCTTCTCAGATAACTTTGGGGGCCAAATAAAATCACACACGGGCCGAATTTGGCCTGCAAGCCGCCTATTTGGGAACCCTGCCATTTGGCATAGATCAGATGTACACCACAGGAATTCCTCCATGCCTACATTTACATTGAAAACCACCTCATCAAACACAGTAGAGATTTAGTACACCATCAGAGGAAGCCCCGTCTTCCTGGAATAGACTCTCTGCTCTGTAAAAATTCTTTTATCTCAGTCTCCCCCCTCTCTATTTCTCCTCTCCCTGAGTCTCTCTCTCCCAGTCTTTCTCTGTTCTCTCTCTCTCCTTCTCTCTCTGTGTCACTGTCTGTATGTATGTATGTCTGTCTGTCTGTCTCTCTTTCTCTCTCTCTAAGGAGACCTCTTAGGGTCATGTTTTCACAGCAAGCTACATCTCCTTGGACTCAGACATAGGCTATAACACACACCATAGCTCTTTAAGGCATGAAGCTGTCCAAACCAGAAAGACTACTGTGTGGATAGTGGATACCTAAGGCCGCTATCAAACTGTTCTAAACAGCATGTCCCCTAATGACGTTTTACCCAATTTAGTTCAGAATTAGCTGTTGTGTGACGTCAGTGTTGGCCTACCAGTCCAGGACATGTGTTGCCTAATCATGTTTTTCTATTCTACTCTGTTTTGCTCTTATCCTTTACAAAATAAAGGAGTGATCATAAAAGAATGAAACTAAACTTTGTCTGATAATAATTGAAAACACATGGCCTACAATATAGCCTAGTTAAAGACTACAACATCCATATTCTCTCCCCTTTGAAGATAATGGGACAATGAACAGGCTAGACCAGGTGTATTCAACTCTGACCCTATGAGATCCGGAGCCTGCTTTTCTCTTCTACCTGATAATTAATTGCAAATACCTGGTGTCCCAGGTCTAAATAAGTCACTGACTAGAGGGGAACAATGAAAAAAAGCAGTGGAACTGGCTTCAGTGAGTTTGAGGGGGCTAGATAGAGGGAGATATGAACAGACATTTTTAAAGGAACTGAACACAATCAAATGTGATTTTTTTTTGTAGGCTACTCAAACAGCAACAGTTTAATACTTTATTAATTTTCCCTTTAGTTTTGAATCAACACAGCATTGTTGTGTTGCATGTAGGAAGGGAGGCGTGGTAGTGAAAGGGCAATGATGCCTAATAGTGCCCCCCTCCCCCTCGCCCTTCCACTGCCTGCAGCAGCCCACTCCTCGCTCGTGCACCGACTTCAAGGGGAAACCGCTTTGTTACGAACTGTGTCCACATTTTGCGCGGGTTACTCAAGTCCCCCTCAATTAAAATACAGCAGGCCTACCCAGAGAAGTAGGTTTTGGAGAAATAACGCGTACTGTCTCTTTAAGATCCCTTGGCCAGTCTGCTTCGTATTGATCAATCCACCATTTTCCAACACACAGCGGCGGCAGTGGTAACAGCGACGGGTACCGCGATAGATAGCCCTACCTGGAGACGCCAGGACCCGGGGCAGTCATGGCAGCGAACATGTACCGGGTTGGAGGTAAGGAGGAACACAGTTGTTGACAATTTTGTATCCTTTATGTCGCGTTCGCCCTGGTTCGTCGCGGGTTTTGCAGCATGGTTTTGTCCTTTTTTATTTCCTAAAGCTAAAGTGCCTTGTGCTTCAGTCAGTGATGAAGATGATGGTGACTGTGAGGAGGAGGAGGATGGTGATGAAGAGGAGTCTCGTAGGGACCCCGGGTTTTTCTCGTTGTTTCTAAACGTATCACTATTGTTGTTACAAACCAATATGGTCGTCTTTAGAGTTAACATTTGTTTTTATTAAAATAGTTAATCCACGATTCGCTTTTAAAAGTAAAGTTTGGTTTGCCAGTCGGCTAACTAACGTTAGTTGGCTAACAGGCTATTTGGCTCTGTTGAGAGTGTGAGGATTTTGAGGCAGAGCAGGATAACGTTAACTGCTGCTGGTCTCTGAAGTTAGTTTAGCTACTGTACCATACTTTCAGAATTATAATAAATTACAATAGCTGTCTATTGTCTAATCCAATTAGTTTTATTATATTAGACTGAACTTTGAGTTTGTATCAAATTTATCAGCATTTGCATTTAATAATATATAAACTTTACAATAACGTTAGCTACCTAGCAAGATTAGTCTACTCCGGTTCAAGTTGAGTTAACTTAGTTTCCAACTCACCTGGATCATTCAGTGCATGGGAATAGTTTGTATACTGAGGTCAGGTGTCCCACTCCCCTGCAACATATTAAAGTAGTTTGTCAACAAATGTGTAACTGTATCCAGCAGTAGGCTAGTCAAGCCACATGTTTTAAACCAAGCTTCATTCATTGTTAGCTGGTGTGAAAATGTTTCCGTTTGACCACAACAGTGAGTATCAGAAGCACCAGTTGTGGATTGTGATGGATGGGGTCAATGGGACCAGTCATAGAGGAAACAATACTATATAACAACAATAACATAGCTTAGCCTATCCTCTTACTATTCATACATGTCAATTGGCTTTCAGCTGTTTATGAATCATTTGTTTGTCAGAGAAGTGAGACAACTCACTGTCAAGCTAGTGTTCATAAAATATATGGTTTAGTTGGCACTGTACAGAAATGGTAACAATTGGGTCTGTGTGTTATTCTGTATGTCTGCATGCGTTCATGCCCATTCTGCTGGATAGTGGACCAATGAATTGTTTTGGAAAGTGGTGAATTCAAGCCACTCTTCTTTGCTATGCACACTGTCAGTGCACACAGAGAGCGCCCCCTGTTTACAGCAGATCATTTTAATTGATAGCTGGGAAATGCAACTTTTTGACGGCAGCACACTTATTTTAGAAATGATGGACCATTGTTGGAACTGTTTGACAGTTTCTCAAGAACCTCTGAATAGCCAATCAATCAGTGCCAAGATAGTAAAGGTAGGCCTACATTTTAGAGGGAGAAATTATTTTGAATTGCCATGCCAATCAATCAATCAATCAATCAAATGTATGTTATAAAGCCCTTTTTACATCAGTAGTTGTCACAAAGTGCTATACAGATACCCAGCCTAAAACCCCAAAAAGCAAGCAATGCAGATGTAGAAGCACAGTGGCTAGGAAAAACTCCCTAGAAGGCAGGAACCT
Organism: Coregonus clupeaformis; assembly: GCF_020615455.1. Classification (NCBI taxonomy): domain Eukaryota; kingdom Metazoa; phylum Chordata; class Actinopteri; order Salmoniformes; family Salmonidae; genus Coregonus; species Coregonus clupeaformis. The sequence continues at coordinate 37,287,974 of NC_059216.1, read as the reverse complement.
AGGAAAAAACCTAGAGAGGAACCAGGCTTCAAGGGGTGGCCAGTCCTCTTCTGACCTGCTACATTCCCTGTAGGTCCCCTGTTTGGCCCTACAACGCCCCAGTTGTTGCCTCAGCGCTTTGGTTCAATGTCGGACCGCTCATGGTAGTACACTGATATCTAATAAGAGTCACATGTCAGTGAACCACTGTCAGCAGAAGAATCACCCATAGCACACTTTGAAGCTCTGTGAAAAGATCCACGATCAAATGCATGCCTCTCTGGGTAGGTGCCTTGTCACCTTCTCCAGTTTGCCTGGCATCAAAACAAAGCCTGGTTCCTCTCAAAGATAGCTGACACTTAAAAAATATGATACTGGAGACAATGCTGGATCGTAACAAAGGCAATGAGGAGGACTTCAGTTGTGGCTGAAGCATGGAGAAAGCCTGTCACACATACACAGTAGGCTAGCTAGGCCCTAATGGCTTTGTTTCCCACAGTAGATCACTCTTCTGGAGAGAGAGACACCTTTCTGGCATTTTTGGGCACTCATTCTACACCCTTACTCCTTCCGATAGATCACTTATTTATCTTTGTTTCCTGTAGATCACTCTTCTGGAGAGAGAGCCTCCTCTGGCATTTAGGGTCCCCGACCATTTTATCCACCAAACCCCAAGGAAAATGATAAAAACATGGGTCTGTATGGTTGTTGGTGGTTTTTCATTTAGGAGTCACACAACATTATTGTGAACTACCATCATAATATCCTAAACATATGTGTTGTCTCTGGCATAAGAGGAAAGTTGCTTGATCAGCAGCATCAATCTGGCATTTTCAGCGTATTGTCTTGGCTAACGCACTCTGAATGAGCACCAAATTGTCATCATGGCCACTTTCCCTGTAGGTGTGTAGTCTCAGGCCCCTTGGGGTCAAAGTTCAGGAGAGGATCCAGTTAGTTGCTTGGACAAGCTTTACTAAGTATTCAGTTGAATTGGCTCCTTTGGAAAAAGCCCCCCTTGGTACTGTCACATGGCATCTTCATTACAAATGTGATTGGCTCGTCAGAATAGGCTACATGTCATGCAGAGAGTGCATGATGGGATCGATGTTTCGGTAAAGGAAGACCGTAAGGACAAAGAGCAGCGTTATCTTCAGCAAGTGACATTTCTACTGATGGCCAATCACTGACACCTTGAGTGTGATTGTGATGTACATCTGCATTGCTTGCTCTCTGGGTATCTGTATAAGCACTTTCTGACAACTGCTGACGTAAAAAGGGCTTTATTAAATACATTTGATTGATCTGATTCTAACCGCAGTGAAAACTGAAACAGTCTCCTTGGAGCCGAACTGTGGTAAACAGCATAGATACAAAGCATTTCCTTGGCAGCAGAATTGATACAGGCTCTCTGACAGAGAAAGACCACGCTCGGATAGAAGGCATAGCCTAACAGTCACAGACAGTACGGATGATTGTACAAAGTTTGGCTAGTGTTAGAACAGGCCCTGCATTTCCTCTTCCTATATGATGTGAGATAGATGGACAGATCGTCTATGAAAGTTGGAGAGTGGGTGATTTGAAAGTGAAAGTTGGAAAAGAAGAGTGATGGTTCAGTGGGGGATTGAATTACCCAACTGCCGTTGCCATGGTAACCCCAATCCCATATCCCCGCAGACTGAGACTGACCCTGATCTGGCCTGTGGTGTCCACCAGAAACGTGTGTGTGTGTGTGTGTGTGAATGTGTAGTAAGTGTGTAATTGCGTAGGATGTTCTCTACCTCTCGTTTCTCCCCACAGTCCCTATGCCCATCTCTCTCTTTCTGTCCATATCTATTGAAACGCATCACTCTTTTCTTTCCCCCTATACGTCTATCACTCTCTCTTCACTCTCCTATCTGTTAATTACTCTCTGTTCTATGACAGTCAATCTCTTACTTTATTTATTTATGCCTTGTCTCTCTCTTTCTCTCGGTCTCGCTGTTTGCCTGTCTATTTGTCTTTCTGCATGTCTGTCTGTCTCCATGTCTCTCTCTCTCTATCTGCTTTTCTGGCCGGGTTTGGTTCCACTCAGAGTGGGCTGACTGTGTCTTTGGGGCTCAGCTACATGCTACGATTGGCTCTGAGGGAATTTGACTGCACTGTGACGTGGCGGGTAGTGAGGGCACATGATTGGCTGAGGCTGGCAGTGGGGGAGGTGTGGGGGTAGCAGACGCTGTCTGTGGGCACATGCAGGCTGATCTGGTGGGATGGTAGGCGAGGGCTGGCAGAGACAGACAAGCAGACAGACGGGCAGGCAGGAAGAGCGACTGACAGAGTGAGATGGAGAGACAGGGAGATGGGCAGGAAGGTTTGCCTGTTCTGTATGTTCATTGAATGTTTGAGCTCTTTTGAATGAAGATTCACTGCATGTTTCTCCTTAGTAGACCGCTCAAATTGAGTTGGCTAGTGTTCGTTCTGCAGGAGTACACACGTGGGCACACAGCTGGACACTTACGTTCAGCTTTTTGTAGATTATTGAAATTAAATTGATTCATTACATCGCTCTCTCTCTCTCTCTCGCTTTTTGTTTACATGAACCCTGAGGGGTGTGTGTGATATATATTTCCTTCCTAGGAGAGCAGAGACCTGCTCGGTCAGACAAGAGACGAAGAGACTGGAGAGGATGGGGGTAGACTGTGGAGGGAGACTAAATGGGGAGACAAGGGAAGGGGTTTAGCTGCAGGCAGCCTACCAAGTGTGGGAGTATGATAATCTGACGTTAGCCAAGATGCATGCAGGGTTGACGAGGCATGCACCCTACTAAGCCCAAGGCCTAGGAGGACGCCCTACTGGGCCTGGAGAGAAGGAGAGAAGAGTAGGGGGGGCGAGAGGAGAGCAGGGGGGAGAGGAGAGTGGGGGGGAGCAGTGGGGGGGGGCAGTGGGGGGAGAGGAGAGCGAGCAGGGGGGAGGAGAGCGGGGGGGAGAGGAGAGCGGGGGGGAGGAGAGCGAGCAGGGGAGAGGGGCTAGGCCAAGAGCAGGGGGAAATAAGGAAAGGACAGGAGAAGCTGGGTCAAGAGAGGACAAAGGGAAATAGGGAATGGAGAGGACAAAGTAAGAATGGGAAGAAAATATTGAATAGTGGGTCAACATGTGGTGTTTTGATATACTGTACAACAAGCTATTGAAGTCATTCATTAGTCCAAGTGGCTAAATCACTCCGCAAGAATACAGTTGACACTGTCTCTGTCTGTTGGCTATACAGGGAGTAGGCTAACCACAATACTGACGTGTTTTCTCTCTCTCTCTCCCTCTTTCCCCTCCTGCTTCTCTTCCCTCCACCCCTCTTCCTCCACAGATTATGTTTATTTTGAAAACTCATCCAGTAACCCACTGCTGATCCGGCGGATAGAAGAGCTCAACAAGGTGAGACAGTGGTGCATGTGTACAGTCTCTCTAGCTCTAAATAGGGCTGTGGCGGTCAGCCGGTAATTGTCACGCAAATAACTGCCGGTCTCACGGTAATTGGCCGTTAATTAACATAAACACGTTTGGCATCTCCAGGCTTCCAAGCATAGCCTACAAGCAAGCCACTGATGCGGATCTTTGGAACATGAACATTTTTTAAAAGTCTAATAAATCAATTTAATATAGCGTACACCATCACAATAAATCCACTATTTATAATAATAATAATATAATATGCCATTTAGCAGACGCTTTTATCCAAAGCGACTTACAGTCATGCGTGCATAATTTTTTTTTGTGTATGGGTGGTCCCGGGGATCGAACCCACTACCTTAGTGTTACAAGCGCCGTGCTCTACCAGCTGAGCTACAGAATTTAGGCTAAAGAAACATTATGATATGATCCTTCCTTGTGTTAGGCCATGATCTAGCTATGCTATATGGCCGTGGGCTACACTAGTTCATTTAGCAGATAAGATTTGCATATAATTCCCGTAGCATTATATTATTTTATAGGAAGAAGAATACAATTGAACATGGCTGAAATAAAATTAAGGATATTTTCCCCAAACGATTTCCGAGGTAGTGCGCACATGCAGCTATTCTGTGTTGAGCGGTTAACAATGTGATCATTTGAAACGGGTCCTCCTATATGCTTCATTTAGTTATTTATGCAACTTTAGTTGTGATACAAACTAGTGTTACACGGTATACCGGTACCACAGTAATATCACAGTACCAAAATGTCATGATACTTATGATACCAACATCTTTGAATACCATAGTACCGTTTCATATGATACTACCAAATCTTTCAGCCCTACCGATTTAAAGAACCTGCTGGCGCCTGTTATAAAATGTTTATAAAGTCAGTTGAATTTAAGCAACAGCCACTCGCCTCTTGTATGCGCAGGTCCAATAATATCCACTTCACTTTCATGCGCGTATCACGTGTGGCAGCTGTAATCAGCCAGCCACATCCCCCACCAGTCCTCACTCACCTGCTTCTCTCTGTCCACTTTTCATGTACATATTTTCCTCCATCAGTTTTTAAAATCTAATTTAGCAGTGATGGCGAGCGGGGATGCAGAGCCTGATGAGTCTTCTGTTGTTAGTTGTACTTTTGTTACATTGGAGCAGGGCGCAGAGCGAGCAATGTTGATACGTTGTATAATTTCATCGCCTGTAATAAAATAAAAAAGAGCACAGGCCCAGTCTGAGTAGACTTTGCAAGTTCACTGTCATGCAGCCTTTGAGTGTCAGTGAGGGAAAATGGAGCACCGTTTCGCAACAGGCATGTTTGCAGCTTTACAGCAAAGAAAACGGCTTTCTCTAGCCTAAACGGTAAAAAGAAATATGACCCATATTACCGGAGATGCCTATTTTACTTTCTATCTGGTTTCGCACGCATGTTATATAATTTCACAAACCATGTTTCAGGTCGTTTTTAAACTAATCCTGGGTCGCTAATTATTGGTTTGATAAAAAACAACGTTGTTCAGTCATGTCACCTAGCTAGCTAGCAACCTGGTACTGTAACTTGACAGTAGGTTTAGGCTAATTTGATTGGCAAAGGATGAAAGGAAAAGGGTCTGCTACTCATGAGATGTGCTTCAAAGGTAGGATTCATATAGGCCTAATGTAAGCCTAAACTATTTATTTTAATTTAATTTAACCTTTATTTAACTAGGCAAGTCAGTTAAGAACAAATTCTTATTTACAATGACGGCCTACAGTGAGGGAAAAAAGTATTTGATCCCCTGCTGATTTTGTACGTTTGCCCACTGACAAAGACATGATCAGTCTATAATTTTAATGGTAGGTTTATTTGAACAGTGAGAGACAGAATAACAACCACAAAATCCAGAAAAACGCATGTAAAAAATGTTATGAATTGATTTGCATTTTAATGAGGGAAATAAGTATTTGACCCCTTTGCAAAACATGACTTAGTACTTGGTGGCAAAACCCTTGTTGGCAATCACAGAGGTCAGACGTTTCTTGTAGTTGGCCACCAGGTTTGCAAACATCTCAAGAGGGATTTTGTCCCACTCCTCTTTGCAGATCTTCTCCAAGTCATTAAGGTTTCGAGCCAGACGTTTGGCAACTCGAACCTTCAGCTCCCTCCACAGATTTTCTATAGGATTAAGGTCTCCTTTGTTGCCTTGGCCGTGTGTTTTGGGTCGTTGTCATGCTGGAATACCCATCCACAACCCATTTTCAATGCCCTGGCTGAGGGAAGGAGGTTCTCACCCAAGATTTGACGGTACATGGCCCCGTCCATCGTCCCTTTGATGCGGTGAAGTTGTCCTGTTCCCTAGCAGAAAAACACCTCCAAAGCATAATGTTTCCACCTCCATGTTTGACGGTGGGGATGGTGTTCTTGGCGTCATAGGCAGCATTCCTCCTCCTCCAAATACGGCGAGTTGAGTTGATGCCAAAGAGCTCGATTTTGGTCTCATCTGACCACAACACTTTCACCCAGTTCTCCTCTGAATCATTCAGATATTCATTGGCAAACTTCAGATGGGCCTGTATATGTGCTTTCTTGAGCAGGGGGACCTTGCGGGCGCTGCAGGATTTCAGTCCTTCACGGCATAGTGTGTTACCAATTGTTTTCTTGGTGACTATGGTCCCAGCTGCCTTAAGATCATTGACAAGATCCTCCCGTGTAGTTCTGTGCTGATTCCTCACCGTTCTCATGATCATTGCAACTCCACGAGGTGAGATCTTGCATGGAGCCCCAGGCCGAGGGAGATTGACAGTTCTTTTGTGTTTCTTCCATTTGCGAAAAATGGCACCAACTGTTGTCACCTTCTCACCAAGCTGCTTGGCGATTGTCTTGTAGCCCATTCCAGCCTTGTGTAGGTCTACAATCTTGTCCCTGACATCCTTGGAGAGCTCTTTGGTCTTGGCCATGGTGGAGAGTTTGGAATCTGATTGATTGATTGCTTCTGTGGACAGGTGTCTTTTATACAGGTAACAAACTGAGATTAGGAGCACTCCCTTTAAGAGTGTGCTCCTAATCTCAGCTCGTTACCTGTATAAAAGACACCTGGGAGCCAGAAATCTTTCTGATTGAGAGGGGGTCAAATACTTATTTCCCTCATTAAAATGCAAATCAATTTATAACGTTTTTGACATGCGTTTTTCTGGATTTTTTTGTTTTTATTCTGTCTCTCACTGTTCAAATAAACCTACCATTAAAATTATAGACTGATCATTTCTTTGTCAGTGGGCAAACATACAAAATCAGCAGGGGATCAAATACTATTTTCCCTCACTGTACATATCACAAATCAATTTCTTTCTGGTGCTCCTTACATTTTGTTTGGTGCCTAACGTTTGAAAAGTTGGGAGCGGTGTGTGTTTGTGGGAGAGAGTGGTGTGTGTTTATTATGAGAGGGAGAGAGAGAGAGTGTGTGAGGAAGGGAGGGAGGGAGTGTGTGTGTGTCTGTGTTAACTAAAGAGTAAAGAAGGTTTCATGCAGTGTTTTCCCCATAATGACATGCAGATCATTATGCATGTATATTCCTTCCTCCCATTCCTCCAGCCAAATCACGGGTAGGCTTTTGCAAATCAGCCATTCTATGCAATATTCTATTATACACTGAACAGTGTGAAGTTTAATTCAATGCATTGTATTTAGTAGAAGTGTGAATTTCAGTGACAGGTTTTTGCGTAGCACATGTGCAGAACGTTTAGAAAATGGGAACAAGCGTCCGGGGGACGGGGCGAACAGGACGCTTGACCACAGATTTTTTCCATCGTGGTATTGCGATACTACTCGGTATTGTGATACTTGGCCTGGTATTGTTATTAAAATGTTGGTATCGTGACAACACTAATACAGACCTTAGCCTATATCTTTTTATTTATTTCTAATACATTCTAAGCCTGCATGATGCAACTAATGATTTCGAAAAAGTCCCGTGAAAGACAAGTGAGCTGCTTTTTCTTACGGAGGCTGCACACATGTCATCAGTCTCTCATTCACTATTTAACAAGCACTTGATAATATTCTCACCCATCAGACTATTCTCAATGTAATATGGTCTTTACATTTAGCCTACTAATATATGTGGAGTTATTTCACATGGCCCACAAAAAAAACATGTAATCCGTAGGCTGCACTCGAATAGCGGATGGAGGAAGTGCTTTCCATGGTTACATTTTTAATATGCCAGGTAGGCTAAACCGGTTGTAAAGCAGATTGATTATTCACCAGCTATTGGGCAATGAATGGGCTTATAAGAACACATATTTCACTAGGCTCTGTAGGCTATGAGCTCTCCAACCCTGTTCCAGGGGTCCTAGGCCTATAGGTGATGTTTGGCGTTATTTGGCCTCTTTAGTTGTGATAGGCCTAAATGTTTTGATAAGGTTTCTATGGGATAGGCTACGTGATGCATGCGACTATGATTTGAAAAAGTCTGCACTGTTTCTTGCCTTAGACTGAACACGCTGGGCATCATTCACAAGTGATCATATTCTCACCCATCAGACTATTCTCAATTTAATCTTGTCTTTACATATACTAAATCATATATGGGAGAAATTAGTTCTGATTTAGAGTGGGCCATTATCATACACCTGTATGCGCTTGAATAGCGAAGGAATGACACTTAGTTTTCATGCCAGCCAGGTAAGCTACTCCGGTTGTAAAGCGAAGCAATGTGCTTAATATTAGGAAAGTTGAGAAATAAATATAGTAGGCTTAGCCTATAGAAAGCTGATGGGATCCTCTTTTTAATAGAGACCATCAAAACTCTGTTTTCTCACGCAATTGCATAGCCTATAGAATAAATGTTGCGCAACATGGGCTTATAGGAACACTTATAATTAAATGCATCAACCAGCTATGAGGAGCTCTTACTGCGCAACAGGTGATCCTATTCCGCTCAAACTCTGAATGCCAGGGCTCTCATAAAGGGTTTGATTTGATTTTCGATTGCATTTGCATTGATGTCAGAGTGATTAGAGGGACAGTAGAGCGCTGAGTACCAGGCCATTAGCGACTAGCCGTTAGCAAGTTTGGTAGGCTACCATCGGCAACATCAGAGCGCAGGTTTGGAGAAGCCTAGTTACCGTGACTCAACGGTCACGTGGAATTTGGTGCGGTCATGACTCATGACTGCCGGTGTGGCGGTAATACTGTCACCGTATCAGCCCTAGTCCTAACAGGTGCAAACTGTCCTCTGTCTTTGGCTGTTTAAATGTACTGGAGACTAGTGTCTGTCTAATGTGATTGACAGAAGACACAGAGCTGAGTCTAGGCCTAGCTAAGCTGCCTCTCTCATGTCACTCAGTCAGTCTGCCCAGACTGGCATAACACTGGCTCTTTCCCAATAAGTCTCCCCTGGATCCCTCACGTCCTCTTTCTTCTAATCCTCAATGCATTGGGGAAGGTAAGAGGGGAGGGACTTTGGGTCATCTTCTCCAAAGTCGTTTGAGAAGGAAGGAGGTGATGATTCAAGCGAAGACTAATTCAGAAAGATTAACCTCATCGGTCATTAGTAGTCACACCACCTTGATCAGCCAATCGACACTGAAATGTAAAATACTTTGTTATTACATAGGCCTAGCCTAGTTGTTCTACTGTTGCTACAACATGTCAAACCCAGACTTCACCAGACTAGTTTCTCAGTAGTGCATATAAGCCTAGCTGGTATTGATCTTTCTGCTCTCATATCGTCAGCAAACCTCAACTCCCAACTCTACTCTCTCTGTGTGTGTGACCAATGACGTGTGGCAGGCTGGGCTGGCGGATTATGGTCGTTACCACGGTAACCCTCCGTCTCGTCTCTCTCTCTCGTGTTGTGTTGCAGACGGCCAATGGAAACGTGGAGGCTAAAGTGGTGTGTTTCTACCGACGCAGGGACATCTCCTCCACACTCATCGCCCTGGCCGACAAACACGCACGTGAGTGACACGCACGGTTCACTGTTCAGTCAAAGTCTTCACCAACTAAGCACTGTTCAACATCGAATGCCAACATTCAAATCCCCTAGTAGAGTGACTGTTCAGTCAGAAACCACTTTTAAATGTGACTTTTATTTAAACAGGTTAGGCTATTCTCATTCAGATAAAACGTCTCGCAAGAGAGACCTGTTCACTAACCACCATTCAGCATCCAAAGCCACCTCATCCCCTTGTATAGATCAGATGGACAGTGACTCAAGTGTTCTGTGTATACGGTTTTCAGATGTGCAATCAAAACCTAATTTAACCTAATGACTTCTGCCTGAAGAGTGAATGTGTAGTGAAGGACATGTATCCGTCTTGGACTAGTCTAGGCAAATGTCAGTGTTTGTGTACGTTTGCTCGTCTATGCAGAATTGTGTGTGTGTTGTCGTGTGTGTGTGTGTGAATGACTATGTGCATGCCAGCGTTACTGTGTGTGTTTGTCTGTATGTTTCCATTGTATGTGTGTGTGTGTGTGTGTGTGTTTACTCTTCCTCCCGAATATATGAGCTAGCTTTGCGGTGTTTGAGGCTGTAGCTAGCTGTGGGCTGTAGCTAGCTGTGGGCTGTAGCTAGCTGTGGGCTGTAGCTAGCTGTGGGCTGTAGCTAGCTGTGGGCTGTAGCTAGCTGTGGGCTGTAGCTAGCTGTGGGCTGTAGCTAGCTGTGACGGTTGTAGCTGTGACGGTTGTAGCTGTGACTGTTGTAGCTGTGAGGGTTGTGTGGATGTGGTTTCACTGGGCTGCTCATTACTGGACCTTTTTTATGTTGAGACTGAGAAGAGGGCGTTCTGCTTCAGACCAAGGGTCTGACTGACTGTAGAGAATTTAAGCCTTCTAGACTGCAGCAATCCCAAGGCCTAACTCACTGAATGCACTACTGTGTCCACCCATACGACTGAATGTGTGGGGCTAAACGTTAGGTTGGGTGTGGTAGTGTGTGTGCAGAGAAGTGTGAGAGGGGGAGGATTCTGTGGCAGTGGTTTGTTTTTTTGTGGACCACACAGTCAGCAAGGAGGAGCTCGCTCTGTGTCTCTGTCTGTCTCGCTCTGTGTGTATCTGTGGGAGAACCACTGTTTATTTTTGAGGACCGTGTGTGTCCCGGACAGTCCCACCTTGTGCGTGTTTGTGTGTATGTGTCTGTGTGTTTGTATGTTTGGTGTGTGTGGAGTATGGGCCTCTTGGTTCTATGTGCTGCCAGCACCAGCAGTCAGTCCCTCCAGAATTCCAAATTGTGCCCCAAATGGCACCCTATTCCCTATATAGTGTACTACTTGTGACCAGGACTCATAGTGCGCTATGTAGGGAATAGGGTGCCATTTGGGACGCTGCCCCAGACAGACATGTGCAATATGTGAAGTATGCATGTAAGGAATGGCTCTTCACCGCATGGGTGTGGTGGTGGGCTGTTGTACGTGTACATGGGTGTGGTGGTGGGCTGTTGTACGTGTACATGGGTGTGGTGGTGGGCTGTTGTACGTGTACATGGGTGTGGTGGTGGGCTGTTGTACGTGTACATGGGTGTGGTGGTGGGCTGTTGTACGTGTACATGGGTGTGGTGGTGGGCTGTTGTACGTGTACATGGGTGTGGTGGTGGGCTGTTGTACGTGTACATGGGTGTGGTGGTGGGCTGTTGTACGTGTACATGGGTGTGGTGGTGGGCTGTTGTACGTGTACATGGGTGTGGTGGTGGGCTGTTGTACGTGTACATGGGTGTGGTGGTGGGCTGTTGTACGTGTACATGGGTGTGGTGGTGGGCTGCTGCTGTATCCTGTCTGAGTTCTGGAGCCGTCAGCCCAAGGACAAGCGAAGAGGGGAAAATTAGAGGGCCTGTTGTCTTGCCCAAACCGTGTCTGTGTTTGTAAATGGGAGAGGGAACATTACTCTCTGAGAGTGGCCCTGTGGAACATTGTCCTTGTGTTGTACCGGATGGCTTTCTTTCTCCGTTCTGGATTATCGCCTGTGTGTGCTGTGAGTCACAGATCAAATATTTTCCTTGCCGGGATTCGGTTGGAGCCTTCCCTTAGAGGGCCTCTGACTGCACCCTTACTCCGGGTCTTAGCCCCGCCCCTGTCGGCAGAGCTGCCTCCTGAGTGGTCGGTCCCAGTGATTGACATGGCCTTTTGCTCCTCTGGCCCCTCCCTCAGGCAAATGACTTAGCCTCTCTTTAATTGCCCTTTCTATTCTGAGAACTCTAGAACTTTAGGCCGTTAGTTTCAGTAAACAATAGACATCAATGGTGACGATGAATCCATTCACAAATATTAAACAATCGAGTGGTAAAGTACAGAATAACTGTTTCTCAATGTAGGCTAGTCTTCATACCTTTTTGAAGAATGCATCATTCCCTCCTCTACTCGTAATGCGTCTCATTCATCAATCATTTATAATTGGTACGGACAGGTGAGATGGAGAGGCAATTTGTAGAGAGTATGGATTGGGTGCTGTGCCAGACAATTGGCTCTGTCTTTTTAGGGGTAGAGAGACTCAGGGCTCAAGGACTCAGCCAGTCAGGGGCTGGTGATAATGATGCTACTGCACCTGTCCACCACCTGGCTGCAGACCCCCAGGCCAAAGCAGGCCTGATGGTTGACCCTCTTCTACTAGGACTGGGAATTGCCTGGGACCTCACGATACGATATTATCACAATACTTAGGTGCCGATACGTGATTCTCACAATTCTATATGCATTGCGATTCGATACTGCGATTTTTATTATTGACTAGGTACAGCCGACTAGTCAAATATAATATCGTCCAAAACTAATATTGCAATGTGTAACTATGAACTTTTTTTTTTTTTTTTACCCTACCCTGGTTCATCAGGGGTGTGCATGCACACACACACACACACACACATATGCAGGCAACTACACAGAAGCAAGCTTACATGCTGTAAAAGATGCCTCATCTCTCTCTGTCTCGCGCCTTCTCTAATGAAACTCCAAATGAGCTGGAGCACGCGCCTACTGGTTTCGCTCTCTCCCCCTTTCTCCCCTCTGTCCCCCTTGCTCTCTCTCTCTATATACAGTGCATTCGGAAAGAATTCAGACCCATTGACTTTTTCCGAATTGTGTTATGTTACAGCCTTATTCTAAAATGGATTAAATTATTTGTTTTCCTCATCAATCAACACACAATACCCCATAATGACAAAGCGAAAACAGGTTTTTATACATATTTGCAAATTTATTTAAAAAAACAAAAAAAAACAGATGCCTTATTTACATAAGTATGCTATGAGACTCGAAATTCAGCTCAGGTGCATCCTGTTTCCATTGATCATCCTTAATATGTTTCTACAACTTGATTGGAGTCCACCTGTGGTAAATTCAATTGATTGAACATGATTTGGAAAGGCACACACCTGTCTATATAAGATCCCACAGTTGACAGTGCATGTCGGAGCAAAAACCAAACCTTGAGGTAGAAGGAATTGTCCATAGAGCTCCGAGACCGGATTGTGTCGAGGCGCAGATCTGGGGAAGGGTACCAAAACATTTCTGCAGCATTGAAGGTCCCCAAGAACACAGTGGCCTCTGTCATTCTTAAATTGAAAAAGTTTGGAACCACCAAGACTCTTCCTAGAGCTGGTCGCCCAGCCAAACTGAGCAATCGGGGGAGAAGGGCCTTGGTCAGGGAGGTGACCAAGAACCAGATTGTCACTCTGAAAGAGCTCCAGAGTTCCTCTGGAGATGGGAGAACCTTCCAGAAGGACAACCATCTGTGCAGCACTCCACCATTCAGGCCTTTATGGTAGAGTGGCCAGACGGAAGCCACTCCTCAGTAAAAGGCACATGATAGCCCGCTTGGAGTTTGCCAAAAGGCACCTAAAGGACTCTCAGACCATGAGAAACGAGATTCTCTGGTCTGATGAAACCAAGAGTGAACTCTTTGGCCTGAATGCCAAGCATCACGGCTGTAGGAAACCTGGCACCATCCCTAAGGTGAAGCATGGTGGTGGCAGCATCATGCTGTGGGGATGTGTTTCAGCGGCAGAGACTAGTAGACTAGTCAGGATTGAGGGAAAGATGAACGGAGCAAATTACAGATGAAAACCTCCAGAGCACTCAGGACCTCAGACTGGGGCTAAGGTTCACCTTCCAACAGGACAACGACCCTAAGCACACAGCCAAGACAATGCAGGAGTGGCTTCGGGACAAGTCTCTGAATGTCCTTGAGTGGCCCAGCCAGAGCCCGGACTTGAACCCGATCGAACATCTCTGGAGAGACCTGAAAATAGCTGTGCAGCGACGCTCCCCATCCAACCTGACAGAGCTTGAGAGGCTCTGCGGAGAAGAATGGGAGAAACTCCCCAAATACAGGTGTGCCAAGCTTGTAGCATCATACCCAAGACGACTCAAGGCTGTAATTGCAGCCTAAGGTGCTTCAACAAAGTACTGAGTAAAGGGTCTGAATACTTATGTAAATGTGATATTTCAGTTTTTTATTTTTACAAAATTTGAAAAAAAAAAAATACTTTGTCGTTATGGGGTATTGTGTGTAGATTGATTAGAAAAAAACAACAATTGAATCCATTTTAGAATAAGGCTGTAACATAACAAAATGTCTGAATACTTTCCGAAAGCGCTGGATCTGTCGCTCTCCCACCTTCCCCCTCTTCTCTCCCACCTTCCCCCTCCCTCCTTTAGCCCCCTCCCCCACGTCTTTCTCCTCAGTCTTCCTCCTCAGACCACACACATTCAACGCCTGCTGAAATACTTTCTCTTCTGTGTCTTTTCCCACATGGGGAGTGAGGAGAGAGGGAGTATAAGAAAAAAGAGGAGAGGGAGAGGTTCGAGAGAAACATGCTGGGGGAGAAGAGAGGGGGAGTGAGGGTAGAGGATAGAGGGGGTTATAGAGAAACACACCAGTCCAGGCGGGGGATCTATATTCCCATGTATTACTAAATGAGCCCGGCACCTGCAGTGCCACAAAGCATTGACGGGAACTCCTCTGGATCATTACCCTAGCTCATTTGCATCTTTACCCTAGCTCACTGCATCTTTACCCTAGCTCATCTGCATTGTGTGAATACTATTTTTGTTTGTCTTCACCGTTTTCTTGGAAAACAAATCTAATCCTTTTGTTTGGCTCTGGGTCTCTGGTTCTTCGGTATGTGGTGCCCTCACTTGATGATCTGCCCAAAACCCCCATTTGTGTGTGTGTGTGTGAGCGAGCTAACTAACGTGACCTCTGACCCCTACCAGGAGAGCTGGAGGAGGAGATGGAGAACCCAGAGTTGAACCCAGTTGACCTGCCAGAGAAACAGAAACACCAGCTGAGACACAGAGAGCTGTTCCTGTCCCGCCAGCTAGAGTCACTACCCGCTACACACATCCGGTATGACATGTCCATACCATCTCACCTTATGTTGGCTACCTGTTACAGACCATGGGAGTTGGTTACAAGTATATGTATACACACAGCCTGGAAAACAGATGGCACTTTCTTTCACCTGTATTATAGGAACGCATTGGTTCTATATAAGATGGTAACAGGGTGTGTGTGTGTGTCTCAGGGGGAAGTGTTGTGTCACTCTGCTCAACGAGACTGAGGCTCTGAAGTCATATCTGGACCGCGAGGTAGGTGGCTGTCTTTACTGTCCTGTCCTCACAGTCTTTATACACTGTCTTCTCAGAGAGTGAATGGTGTGTACCAAAGCCTATGGGTGGCTCTGATATATGACCATGTTGGACGAATTTGTGTTCATGTCTGACTGACTGACTGACTGACTGTGTGGTGTATGAGTGTGTGTGTGTGTGTGTGTGTGTTGTGAGTCTTGCTGCTGTATGAATAATTAATTGTGTTGACCCAGAATGTTCTTCTCACAATCAGTAATGAGGAGACGAAATTCTGCTCTCTAATATGCACACACTCACTCCACAACCCCACTCAATTTTTCCATTCTTATTTCTCTAACTCTTTTCTAATGTCTCCTCTCTCTATCTCTCCCTCCTCTCCTTTATCCCTCACTTCTCTTCCTCCTCTCTCCCTCCCCCTCCCTCTCTCCAGGATGCATTCTTCTACTCCCTGGTCTATGACCCCCAACAGAAGACTCTGCTGGCTGATAAAGGGGAGATCAGGGTGGGGAACAAGTACCAGGCAGACATCACTGACTTCCTTAAAGAGGGTACGTACGCCAAAGACACTCATAACTGTGGACAGTTAGCATTTCCCATAGTAAAATGTGGCACGCTAGCCTGTAGATTAGCCTCTTGGCTAGTATTCTCTTTGGTAGTGCAACCCGGGTCCTATCTCATCTCAAGGCTCAGTCAGTGGGAGGGCATGGGCGTCTGCCACACTGCCTGATGAACCCACTGCAATTATGCAACATTATGACAAGGAGTGTGTTATCAAAGTGAGTTTTACTGAGGAGCCATGTCACCCCAATAGTTTAGGAGAGGGTCAGAGGGCAGGATATTCAACGTTTTGTGAATCTTTGAAGAACGATAACCACATCACCCCAAGACTGTTGGAGAGTCGGAACTAAATTTAGTTTAGTTAACCACAGGGCTGTCTAGTCCAGTGGAGTGTATCAGACTGGGTCCTGTGCTGACTGGTTCCTAACTGGTGACTGTGCTGACTGGTTCCTAACTGGTGACTGTGCTGACTGGTTCCTAACTGGTGACTGTGCTGACTGGTTCCTAACTGGTGACTGTGCTAACTGGTTCCTAACTGGTGACTGTGCTAACTGGTTCCTAACTGGTGACTGTGCTGACTGGTTCCTAACTGGTGACTGTGCTAACTGGTTCCTAACTGGT
The DNA here is from genome assembly GCF_020615455.1 of Coregonus clupeaformis. Classification (NCBI taxonomy): domain Eukaryota; kingdom Metazoa; phylum Chordata; class Actinopteri; order Salmoniformes; family Salmonidae; genus Coregonus; species Coregonus clupeaformis. The sequence continues at coordinate 37,271,829 of NC_059216.1, read as the reverse complement.
GACTGTGCTGACTGGTTCCTAACTGGTGACTGTGCTAACTGGACCCCCAGGTGAGGAGGATGGCAGGGACCTGGCCAAGCTGGAGGAGAAGGTGTGGGACCCCAGCAGTCCCCTCACAGAGAAACAGATCGACCAGTTCCTGGTTGTGGCTCGGTAAGTGGCTCCGGTCCGATGGGCTGTGGTGAATGGGTAAGTGGTTCTACTGTAGTGGGAGGTGGTAGTGCCTTGGTAAGACTGCTGTTAACTGGATAGCCAATGTAAAATGTTTTTCAGTAAGACTGGTGGGAGGAATTTTAGGTTAGTGGCTCGGTAAGACTGACTGCTGGGGTGGAAGGGTATTGGATCAGTAAGAAGACTGGTCTGGTGGGGTGGAAGGGTTTATTCACACAGGTCTTCGCTTTGCACTATTGTCAAAAACATGAAATCTGGAGGATTAATACACTCCTCCTGCAGTATGAAAAAAAAGTATGAAAATGTATGCACTCACTACTGTAAGTCGCTCTGGATAAGAGCGTCTGCTAAATGACTAAAATGTCAATGTAATTTTTTTTATCCCTGTCTGTCTGTCGCCCATCTCTCTCCCTCTGTTTCCTTCTCTCTCTCTACTTCTCTACCTCCTTATCCCTCTCTCTCTCAGGTCAGTGGGTACCTTTGCACGGGCTCTGGACTGCAGTAGTTCTGTCCGGCAGCCCAGTCTCCACATGAGTGCTGCGGCTGCTTCTAGAGACATCACGCTGGTAAGACACACACACACACACATTGCCCACTTCCCTAGGTAAGGTCAGGGTCAGGCCAGAGGTGAGTGCTTGGCAGGAGTGCTGTTAGCCTAGGGGTATGCTGGGAGCTACAGTGTGTGTCTGTACTGTGTGTGTGTGTGTGTGTGTGTCAGTGTTCGCTTGCCATAGTGTGAGTATCAGTAACGAGCAGGCTTCAGCCTGTCCCAGACGCCACACGTTCCGGCCCACTTCTACACCTCATCTATAAAACATGGAACACAGGCCTCAGAGCTACAGCTTTCAAAGTACACACACACATCCATATACGTGAACGCGCACAATATTGACTAGAGACGCTCACACTGACTGTCAAGTGACAAGAAAATAGCCCATCCACTTCTGTTTTAGACTATGCTCTATTCCTTAACCTTGGTGGCTTTGACAAGCAGAATAATGGGGACTTTTTGCTTGGCTTGTATGTTACAAGGGTTGGTTTTGTTGGCTGGAAAACCAGGGTTGTGTTCATTAGGGCACACAGTAAACCGCACAGAAGTGTTTCTTATTGGACAAGTACAGATGGTACCTCCCCTGTTTTGAAGTGTTTCTTCTGTTTTGTGCCTACTGAACACTACCCGCCATTTTGCCCCCCCTCTCCTATCCCCAGTTCCATGCCATGGACAGCCTGGATAAGACGCGTTATGACATGACGCGGGCCATCGCTGCGCTGGTACCCCAGGGAGGGCCTGTTCTCTGCCGGGACGAGATGGAGGAGTGGAGCGCCTCAGAGGCCAACCTGTTTGAAGAGGCCCTGGAGAAATACGGAAAAGACTTCACAGACATACAACAGGACTTTGTGAGTACAGACAGTTAGGCAGACACGGTTCTTCTGCCTTGACTTGGACTAGCCTCGACAAGGAAGCTCTGATGTGCATGCCACTGAAATAAGGGGGAAGAGAAACATTGCTTAGACTGAGAGGAACAGGCTCAGTTCAAGGCTCACAATAATGTAACTCGGGGATGGGCAACTGGTGGCCCGCGGCTCCCCTTTTGTAGGCCCGCGGATCAATCTCCAAAATGAGTAGAATTGCATGAAATTAGTTATAAAATTCCAAAATCTTCTTTCCGCCCCATGGCAAAATCTGTAGCATTGCAGGAAATTAACTGTAAAATGTATATGTTTTCTCTCTTCTGTCAAGAGGGGGGCCGCTAAAATGTTTTGCTCGCAAGGTGGGTGGGGGCCAACAATATTTTACTAAGGGCCCCCAAAAGGCTAGGGTGACTGCATGTGTAGGTATGGATGTAGGTACGCAGACCCGCAAGCCACTGCGGCCCCTCATGATGAGCTAAGATTTTTTGTGGCCCCCACCCCCATCAAAGTTGCCCATCCTTTATGTAACTAATAGTGTGACGCTCAACTCCGAGACTCACAGGCATCTATTGAGAGAAGAGAACCCTGCATGTCTGCTGTAGCCGTAGAGATGGATACTGTATGTGTATATCTCTGTCAGCCAGGTGCTGCTGTTGCCCTGAGGGGGATGAATGAAGGTTTCTGCAGTCGTTACACCGTGCCTCCCTCTGCCACCTGGTGGTGGGTTACTGTCATTGCACTACCCAGCCCACAGCCACAGCACACCGGTTAACTCGCTGCTGTTAGGGGTGGGGCTTGCTGTCTCTGGCATCCTGACAACTCCGTTGCCTCTTTCAAACTTTTAAAGAGCGCAGTGTTCATTTTCCCGTCGAAGATCAAAGTATTTGCTTACAAAGATGGCAAAACATGTAGAAAATAGTGTAGAAAATGTACAAATGTATTGCCCTAAAGCATGATGACGAGGACATTTGTGAGGTGGAAACGGCTCTAAAGCATGATGATGACATGTCTGTGATGTTGAAACCGCTTGTCTCTCGTCCTCCCCGGCAGCTCCCATGGAAGTCCCTGACCAGTATCATAGAGTACTACTACATGTGGAAGACCACAGACAGATACGTACAGCAGAAACGGTTAAAAGCAGCAGAGGCAGAGAGCAAGTTGAAGCAGGTCTACATCCCTAACTAGTGAGTATCTATCTGGGTGGCTCGCTGCTGGGGACTGAGATACTGTGCTTCTTGTCAGACTGATACAGCAGGTCCCAATTTGCCCCCTACCCCTAACTCTTCAATGTTTGCAGATCGGAAGGCTCTGTAGTGGTGGAGCTTCTGCCAGCAATGGAGGGATAGGGAGATAATTGGGACTGGCTGCAGATGATGGTTCCCACTAGATGGTCAAGCTGCAAAGCCAAAAATGTAGCTCTAATTTAAGGTTAGGGTTAGGCATAAGGTTAGCAGTGTGGTTAGGGTTAGGCATAAGGTTAGCAGTGTGGTTAAGGTTGGGTTTAAAATCAGATTTTAAGACGAGAAATGGTAGAAATAGGCGGGGTTTATGACTTTGCAACTTGCCCAGATAGTGACGACCGCAGATTATACAGCATGTTGCATCTATGTCTCTGATCCTCTGCCCACGTCCTCATTAGCAACAAGCCCAACCCCAACCAGCTGAGTGGTAACAGTGTAAAGCCTGGAGGTGTGGGAGGCCTGGTGAACGGCTCAGTCGGAGCCGGGTGTGTGCCTGGAGCTCTGGGGGTGGTCCCACTTCCCCCAGGACAGACGCCAGGTCTGGGCCGTGCTTGTGAAAGCTGCTACAGTGAGTAACACCACAACTGTCCTGTTTCCTGGATGATGGGATAAAGAAGGATTAGACCAAGATGATGTTATAAAAGAGACCAGGAAGTACACCTGGGCGTCAAGAGTACTAGTGCTCCTTTCACTGGTTCTTCCTTCATCTCATCCTAGGATGATCTCTTCCCCATACTACAGTAGCAAGGCTCCAAGCCAAGCCTCCATCTCTATGGCTGTCCTTTAACAATGAAGGAGTGGGAGTTTTTATGACGGAGAGAGAGGCAAAGCTCAGCTCACGCTGCAGTAGAATCTATTCAGAGCTATTTTAGTAGTGTTAATTGAGTCTTAAATGATTTAAAGGCTGACTCTGTGTGTGCGTGTGGGTGTCTCTCGATGTGTGTATGTGCATATGGATCCATCTCTCTTTCTCTCTGTGCGTGTAGCCATCAGCTCGTACCAGTGGTACTCGTGGGGTCCCCCCAACATGCAGTGTCGTCTGTGTGCCTCCTGCTGGACCTACTGGAAAAAGTATGGAGGACTGAAGATGCCAACCAGGCTGGAAGGAGAGCGGCCCGGACCCAACCGCAACAACATGGTAAACAACAACAACTCAAACTGAGATCTCATGTATTGGATCAGAAGTTTTTCCCGGATAATGCGAAACTGACCAGGAAAAACTCCCGGCCCTCCTGTATAAAAACGTACAACCGTTTGTTTTGGACGCCATTCTTGTCTCTGATTGTTGTCCATTCTCTTAATAATTTCTCATATATCCTCTCTCTCGCTCGCTCGCTCTCTTTCCCCACCCCCAGTCTCCCCACAGTGTTCCCATGCGTCACGGAGGGAGCCCCAAGTTTTCTGTGAAGATGAAACAGGCCTTCTACCTGCAGACCACCCAGGTGACGCGCGCCGCCCGACGGGTTTGTCAGGACATCATCAGACCACGCTTCCTCGCCCGCCACCCCTACCTCCCTCTCAATACAGCCCAAATCAAACAAGAGTGTGAGTACTGTACCCCTCCACCCCTACCTCTTCCTCACCACCCAAATCAAGGCGGTGTGAGAGTACGGAGTAGACCTGGGTCCTGTTCATTAAGGCACCAAACGGAAGGAAACAGAGTAAAACAGGGAGGGACTACCTGGAATTGTCCAATAAGAAATGTTCATTTTCTTTTCCTGTTGCAAAATGTTTTGAAAGGTCTCAGTGGCTGTCTTATGTAACTGTCTACTGAAATGTGGTACGTGCATACTGACTCTGTGCTGTGTGTGTATTCCAGGTGCACTGCGGTTGCCAGATGAGCCCAAAAAGCCCTTGCCGCTGAAGCCAGTTGAGAGGAAGCCTCTGGAGTCTGTGGTCCGATATCTAGGTGAGGATCTGTTTCGCCCATCTGTAGAGTCTCTAATTTTCAGTCTGCTAAATGGCATATACTTTATTATATATTATAGTCTGTTTTAGCCAGTGTTGATTTTGCGATTAAACTTCTGTTTTCTCTTCCTCCTGTCTCTTCTCTGTGTCTTCTGCCCTCTCTCTCCATCTCCCTCCCTCCCGCTCTCTGTGGCCCAGAGGCCCACCCGTGCCCTCCCAAACAGGACCCCCCGCGTGGCCAGACGGTCACCACGGGCAGCCTGACACCCATCAAGTCCACAGCCAACATCCTCAACAACGGCTCGCCCACCATCCTGGGCAAACGCACCTACGAGCATCACAACGGCATTGATGGTGAGATGGAGAGGAGTAATTAGGATGATGTAGATGGAAGACGGTGGCGTTCATTGCTGCCCTCCATTGGGTTTGAGTCTGCACCCCAACGTCTTGTATCTCTTTTACTTTTCTGCGGCATCCCTTTCTCCATCCCTCCCCCACATCTCCCTTTGTCCCAATATACTACTGTAACTGTGGTTATAGATGCCCCTCTTTTTCTCTCTCTCTCACCAACTTTCCACCTTTCACTTTCTCTCGCTCTCTTTATCCTCCCCTCTCTTTCTCCCTTGCCAGTTTATTTTTCCGCACCATCTGTCTCTGTCGCTCTCTCCTTTACCCTCTCTTTCTCTTGCACCATTCTATTTTTTCTGCTCTCTCCATCTCTCTCTCTCTCCGTCTCCTGTATATCCATCTCAGTAGGTTGTAGTGGAGGCTGGTTTCTTTCTCTGTGGTGTATATCGCTCTAGGCTACGGAGGGGGTTGTCATGGTAACCGAGCGGTAGCCAGGACCGATCTGAGACAGATGAGTGAGACTAGAGGGGTAGTGTGGTCCGCTGGGACCTCGCCCCCCTAATAACCCACCTCCTCTCCTGGACCACAGCAGGGCTAGTCCACACTCACTAGGGACTATGTCCATGTTCAGAAAGGAGGCGCACACATTAATGTGTGTGTTGCATAGAGAGGGAGAAAGAGAAACGTGGATGGAGAGGGGGAAGATGTGGAGAGAGACAGCTAGGCCTATAGGCCACCTACAATGAGTGGTTCTAGGGTGATTCTGCAGTGCAGACTAGCTAGTATCTACAGACATCTTCTCTAGGTTTGGAGTTTGGACGGGAGCCGAGACTCCTAGAATATGTGCTGTCTGTGCCTGACTAGTCTGAACGGCGCTTCAAGTCTTTCTCTCCTTTTTATTTAGGATTGATTTACTTATCTATTTATGGCCTTTCTCTGTCGTCCTCTGAGGTTACATATACACAAGTCCTGGACTGTACTACTACATTATTAACACGAATAGGCTACAGCAAGTTTCTGTCAATCTCATTGATATGCTGTATGAACAGAGCAGTTTGATTATAGCCCTATTTACACAATTGTCAGTGATATTATATATATATATATATATATAATAAGACACCATTCTGTCAGGGTCGGGGTTTGGGACAGGAAGTGTGTCACTAGGTGGAGTGGATCTCCTGCTGCAGTGCAGGGCAGATGACCATGCAGTACTACAGAAGACCAACAGGGGACAGGATAGGTCAGACATGAACATGCATTACTACAGAAGACCAACAGGGGACGGGATAGGTCAGACATGAACATGCATTACTACAGAAGACCAACAGGGGACAGGATAGGTCAGACATGAACATGCATTACTACAGAAGACCAACAGGGGACAGGGGAGGTAATATTTTAATGCTGCTGCTCCATCAGTCACTCTGTGCTGAAGGCAGCGCAAAGGCTTTAGAATAGACTAGAATCCTATTTTAACAATGAAAAGGCTTTGTCTAAAATTAAATTAAATAATCTATGTGACATTGCTACATAGCCTGCAAGAATAGACCATTACATTCAACATTTTAATAAAACTGAGTTTTTATGAGTTAAAAAAATACGTACCGGTAGCCAACACTTTTCACGTGTAGCTTGTTGTTATTGTCAGTCAATCAAAGTGGCACTACAGTCAGATGCTCCATGTGTAGCAAGTGAAGTGGGAGATTTCTGATCAATGCAAAATGTAATAAAAAATTATGGGATTCAGTTGGCTAAATGAGGAAGTAGGCTACAATGATCAACCAACCGGTAAAGGCTGCTGTTTTAATATGGAGTTGTTGTAGACAAGGACGGGGAGCGCAGCAAAATAGCCTCAATAAGCCTTGATACGTTAGCTAGCTAGCTTCTTTACATCGATTTAATGCAGTTAAGACCGACACTACCAGATGAGATGATGGATAACCTGTCGCAGCAACAAGTTTTTCTAACTAGCGAGAGTCGGTTTGGCTACTCTCTCTCTCTCTCTGTATCTCTCTCTGTCTGTCTCTCTGTCTCAAGTCCCCATTTGAAGTTTCAAAAAAGTTTCACATGCCCATCCCTAGTGTCTGTGACTATGTGGGTAATAATATCCATCTCCCCTCTGCTAGGTATGAAGCCCAAAGCCCCTCAATGGGATATCATGGCCAAGAGGACAGCTGAGCCAGGCCGCACCACCTCTGCCCCAATGCAGCAGGTACATGAACTGGACTGACTGCCCACAGCAGGAACCTCACTACAACCTTCACACAAGGTAGGACACCTCTCGTTCAAGGATTAATTGGTTGGCTGATTGATTTGATGTATTTATTTTAGTGACTTGCATCTTTAAGATGTCATGTCCATATGGGCTCATAAGATACTAGATATTCCAAAAGTAATCAATTTACAGTGTTAAATAATACTTTATTGTATTGTGCAGTATAATCATATAGTCGAGTATAAGAGATGGTGAAGTCTAAACCCTCTTCTTGTGTTTTCTTACCCCAGGTAAATGAAACGGGAAGGCATTTTTCCACATCCAGAGATGGAGTTGGGGGGATTTGAGTGAAGGAGGGCTGGAAGCCGCAGCATCATAATTGATTGGCAATCATCTCACCCAATCAGCACGAGCCTGCAAAACTGTCAAAGACCAATGGACCAATCATCTTTGGCAATGGAAGGAATGGATCTAAGGCTGTGGCCTATCAGAAGACTTCCTGACTCTACAGGACTGTGTTTATTACTTAACCTTGTTATTACTGTCATTATTGTAATTATAATAATTATTTTTTGTTTTTTACCATCTATAACTTGACGCTTATCAGTTTAATTGTTAATAAAAAAAACGATGAAACTTAAAGTTTCATGAAAACGTATTGGCGTTGTTGCGTGGAAAACCCCTGTGGAAAAGGGTGAAAGAACGACTGTCTGTATTGTAATATAAGCCATTTGCATCTTTTTTTTACATGTTTATTAAATATACAACAAGGAGACGAAGATTCATTTCAATGACATAACAATAATTCCTTGGTTGTTTTTGTTTCTTTTATTATTTTGAAAGCTTCTAGAGTATTCTGATTCTGTTTTGTGAGCAGGCCCGACCCTATTTGGCCAGAGAGGTTTAACTTATTGAGAAAGACTGAAACATGCTGTTTTTTCTACCTTTTTCACAAGTAATGCATCTATGCTTCAATGATGTAATTAAACAGATAATTGATTTTTTCCGCCTCGTGTGGGATTACTGTTCTGGTTCTGGAACTCCTAGGCTATGTTCCAAATGGTACCCTAATCCTTAGAGTGCACTACTTTTGACCATAGGGCTCAGGGTTCCGGTCAAAAGTAATGCACAATATAGAGTAGTGATGGGGAAATAAATCGATATAGTAGAGAATTGCAGTATTATTTTTGACAATATTAAATGGATTCTTTGACTCACAAGTATTGATTCTATAAAATACGTTTTTTCTAGGGTAGTTGGCTAGCGCTAGTGAGCTGTAACTGTGCCAAAACACAGGCATTTGTCCTTCTATAGCTTGGCCTCAATCTTCTTTTTAAAAGGTGAGCCAACATGTTTTCAGCACTTTTATTGCCGTGATGGATCAAAACTTTTTTTCAAATGGCTGTCTTGTACATCTGCAGCAGACACCATGAGCAATATGTTTAGAACATCGAATCACAATACATATAGAATTGTGATGCATGTAGAATGGCAATCAAAGGAGTCTGGTGAGGGGAATGGAATGGTATCAAACACATGGAAATGTACCAGCCATTACTAAACTCAGCAAAAAAGGAAACGTCCCTTTTTCAGGACCCTGTCTTTCAAAGATAATTTGTAAAAATCAAAATATCTTCACATATCTTCATTGTAAAGGGTTTGAACACTTTTTCCCATGCTTGTTCAATGAACCATAAACAATTAATGAACATGCACCTGTGGAACGGTCGTTAAGACACTAACAGCTTACAGATGGTAGGCAATTAAGGTCACAGTTATGAAAAGTTATGACACTAGAGTGGCCTTTCTACTGACTCTGAAAAACACCAAAAGAAAGATGCCCAGGGTCCCTGTTCATCTGCGTGAATGTGCCTTAGGCATGCTGCAAGGAGGCATGAGGACTGCAGCTGTGGCCAGGGCAATAAATTGCAACGTCCGTACTGTGAGACGCCTAAAACAGCACTACAGGGAGACAGGATGGACAGCTGATCGTCCTCGCATGATCGGTACTTCTGAACATCACGCCTGCGGGACATATACAGGATGGCAACAACAACTGCCTGAGTTACACCAGGAACGCACAATCCCTCCATCAGTGCTCAGACTGTCAGCAGTAGGCTGAGAGAGGCTGGACTGAGGGCTTGTAGGCCTGTTGTAAGGCAGGTCTTCACCAGACATCACCGGCAACAACGTCGCCTATGGGCACAAGCCCACCGTCGCTGGACCAGACAGGACTGGCAAAAAGTGCTCTTCACTGACGAGTTGCGGTTTTGTCTCACCAGGGGTGATGGTCGGATTCACGTTTATCGTCGAAGGAATGAGCGTTACACCGAGGCCTGTACTCTGGAGCGGGATCGATTTGGAGGTGGAGGGTCCGTCATGGTCTGAGGCGGTGTGTCACAGCATCATCGGACTGAGCTTGTTGTCATTGCAGGCAATCTCAACGCTGTGCATTACAGGGAAGATCCTCCTCCCTCATGTGGTACCCTTCCTGCAGGTTCATCCTGACATTACCCTCCAGCATGACAATGCCACCAGCCATACTGCTCGTTCTGTGCGTGATTTCCTGCAAGACAGGAATGTCAGTGTTCTGCCATGGCCAGTGAAGAGCCCGGATCTCAATCCCATTGAGCACGTCTGGGACCTGTTGGATCAGAGGGTGAGGGCTAGGGCCATTCCCCACAGAAATGTCCAGGAACTTGCAGATGCCTTGGTGGAAGAGTGGGGTAACATCTCACAGCAAGAACTGGCAAATCTGGTGCAGTCCATGAGGAGGAGATGCACTGCAGTACTTAATGCAGCTTGTGGCCACACCAGATACTGACTGTTACTTTTGACCCCCCCTTTGTTCAGGGACACATTATTCAATTTCTGTTAGTCACATGTCTGTGGAACTTGTTCAGTTTATGTCTCAGTTGTTGAATCTTGTTATGTCTTGTTTGCTGAAAATAAACGCAGTTGACAGTGAGAGGACGTTTCTTTTTTTGCTGAGTTTATGAGCCCGTCCTCCCCAATTAATGTACCACCAGCCACCAATATTTTGATATCTTATCATGAGGTCCGTGGCAATTCCCATCCCTGCTATAGGGGTATATATAGGAACTATATTGAATCTGATCTTTTGACTTCCAATTTATACAACCTTCATATGTGGATCTCAATCTTGATACAAACCTGATCCTCCATATGCGACCTTTGTTGATTGGACGCTCGGATCCGATTTTATTTGCGCATGACTTGCTGTTACCATGACAACCACCCCAAAATGTGATGACAGGAAATGAGCATGGCATCTGTGTGCTACTTCAGAGGCTACATCCGTGTGAATGCGCAAATCCGATTGGATATGAAAAGATAACAGATTTGGGTTCTTAGGGCGTCTGTGTAATCACAGTCTTAGTGATGGTGATGTCAATGCTGGTGTTAACTGATATACAACCGCAGAGGTTTGGCCCTGCCCACTCCCTCCAAAAGCGCTTAGAGGTCACACAGGTTCTGTCAATGACAGACAGTTTTAGAGACAAGGCTGTATATCAGGTTCAGGGTACGGGTCAATTTCATTTCTAATGGAAACTGCAACTCCAATTCCTGAGCTGTTTCTACCTGGTCAATGCTTATGCTAACTGGAGTCCTGTGTAGCTCAGTTGGTAAGATAGTGAGTTCAATTCCCACAGGTATTACATATACATACCCGTACTTAAGTTATGCACTCTGTACTGTATGTTCGCTTTGGATAAGTGTCTGATAAGTGGAATATATACCACCACCAGGGGTCTAGCCCTGCCCCCTTGGAAATCCATGTTGCCTTGGAGGTCACCCAATGTCTCATTTGTCTCTCTAACTGAGAAATGTAGAGGTTCTGTCTTTGACAGTTGTAGAGATGAGGTTGTATATACATTTTCTCTGAAATGTATGTGAAATGAAATGAACAGCTAAAATACATTCTCCTGTAAATTGACTATAATGAGTGGATGAGGTACAGTACCTCTGCTTGTGACACCTGATACCCTCATTATCTCACACACACAGTGGACCTCTAAAATATTCATACCTCAGGTCAGGGTCCAGGGAGGCCAGTGGCCATAAAAAAGGACCTCCTCTGTCCTCACTGAGGATCTCATGACAAACTGTCTGCCTGGGGTAGAAAGGCCTGGGTCCGCTTCAGAAGGGCACACTGTAGCAAAACGTTTAGTTACGGAAGATTTAAACTAAACCTGTTCTAATTGGACAAGTTCAGGTAACACTGTACCTCACTCTCACTCAGTTTCAAAACGTTTCTCCATACTGAACACGACCCAGCTCTGAATTCTGGCAGAGCTCAATAAAAGCCACTGTTAATTGAGGTGAAGAAAGAGTTAATGAAAGATGCAAGAACAGCATGAGAAGAGCCCGTGCTGTCTCTGAGAATGTGCTGCTGCTGCTGTCCTGGCTGATACTGCAGTGAAGGAAAATGTGTCCATTTTCATCGGACAGTAGTCCCCACCGGAACGGTGAATGAGCCTGTAACTGACGGTCAGACGATGTCCTGGTTGCGGATGGTGATTCTTCACATTGACTGTTGGTCCTGAGGTGCATCACGTGGAATCTACAACCGTGGGCGACAATCTCCCGGTAAGATGTGCAGGTTGATATCATTTTTGTTCCACTTTACTGCCTACTTGAAACCGCACAGGACAGGGGTTAGACTAGGCTACAGACTGTATTTTGGTCATCCTGACAGAGGAATTCAGTTTATTCAATTCATTGTTTTTTTTACTCTGCTGCCCAACATGTCAATGGGGAGAACAAAATGAATAGCCCATATTTCCCGCGGTTATAACAGTTGAGCGTTTCCCGTTATTTTGATTTTTTTCCTATAATATTTGCTATTTTTCATTCTCACTGATACATATGAACAAATTGTACTATTGGCATACGCTACTGTAGGATAGCCTAACACCCCAAGCCATCACATGAGCAATCAATATTTGATTTGGGGGGAGTAGGCAAGGCATAGCCTATGGCATTACTAGGGCTGGCACAAGTACCATATAACCGTGTAACCGACGGTTATGGATGAGAAGTCATGAAAATAAAATAACCCATGAAGTACAAAACTGAATCATTAGGTTGAGTCCGCTTCTGTGGTAACATGGACTCCAAACAACCTGATGAAACGTTGTTGCTCCATGCTGAAATGTAGAATGTTCATTCAAATGATCTTAACTGATGTGGCTCATGCAATGGAATGCATTTTTTGTAATGCCAGTTGAGTTGAATCAACAAATCACAGCACATATTGATGGGTACACTTCCTGATTTTACTTCCTGCTTTGCACCAATGGGTACACTCGCAATGGCCGCCAGATGCCAGTCCACTCATTATGCCATCATTGACTTGAATGGGAATGCCTGTTCTATTCATTTTATTTACAGTGCATTCGGAAAGTATTCAAATCCCTTGACCTTTTCCACATTTTGTTATGTTACAGCCTTATTCTAAAATTGATTAAATTAAAATGTTCCTCATCAATCTACACACAATACCCAATAATTAAAAAGCGAAAACAGGTTTTTAGAAATGTTTGCAAATGTATTAAAAATAAAAATACCTTATTTACATAAGTATTCAGACCCTTTGCTATGAGACTCGAAATTGAGCTCAGGTGCATCCTGTTTTCATTGATCATCCTTGAGATGTTTCTACAATTTCATTGGAGTCCACCTGTGGTCAATTCAATTGATTGGACTTGATTTGGAAAAGCACACACGTCTAAATAAGGTCCCACAGTTGACAGTGTATGTCAGAGCAAAAACCAAGCCATGAGGTCGAAGGACTTGTCCGTAGAGTGCCGAGACCGGATTGTGTCGAGACGCAGATCTGGGGAAGGGTACCAAAATATTTCTGCAGCATTGAAGGTCCCCAAGAACACCGTGGCCTCAATCATTCTTAAATAGAATATGTTTGGAACCACCAAGACTCTTCCTAGAGCTGGCCGCCTGGCCAAACTGAGCAATCGGGGGAGAAGGGCCTTGGTCAAGGAGGTGACCAAGAACCCAATGGTCACTCTTACAGAGCTCCAGAGTTCCTCTGTGGAGCACTCCACCAATCAGGCCTTTATGGTAGAGTGGCCAGATGGAAGCCGCTCCTCAGTAAAAGGCACATGACAGCCTGCTTGGAAAGATGAACGGAGCAAAGTACAGAGAGATCGTTGATGAAAACCTCCAGAGCACTCAGGACCTCAGACTGGGGTGAAGGTTCACCTTCCAACAGGACAACGACCCTAAGCACACAGCCAAGACAACGCAGGAGTGGCTTCGGGACAAGTCTCTGAATGTCTTCAATGGCCCAGCCAGAGCACGGACTTGAACCGGATCGAACATCTATGGAGAGACCTGAAAATAGCTGTGCAGCGACGCTCCCCATCTAACCTGACAGAGCTTGAGAGGATCTGCAGAGAAGAATGGAAGAAACTCCCCAAATACAGATGTGCTGAGCTTGTAGCGTCATACCCAAGAAGACTCGAGACTGTAATCACTGCCAAAGGTGCTTCAACAAAGTACTGAGTAAAGGGTCAGAATACTTATATAAATGTTATATTTCCATTCTTTTATTTTGTATTTTCTTTGCTAAAGTGTCTAAAAATCTGTTTTTGCTTTGCCATTATGGGGTATTGTGTGTAGATTGATGAGGGAAAAAAACTATTTAATCAATTTTCGAATAAGGCTGTAAAGTAACAAAATGTGGAAAAAGTAAAGGGGTCTGAATACTTTCTGAATGCACTGTATATGGCGCCACATGCAGTCAGGATTGGAGGAGAGGAGATAATGTGCCAAAAAATTAAATAAAAATGATTATTACTGTGACCTCGGTCATTTGGCTGGCCAATTACCGTCATCCAAAATTCCATGACCGTCACAGCCCTATATGGCATCAACATTTATTTCACTATCAGTGGGGTTGCCTCAGTGAGGTTATGTGAGGTTGCCACGGTTTCAAAAGTGAGAGAGATAGGGGCATCCCACAAAATTAGTATCTCTATGGGGCATCCTGCAGCCGGCACAGTGATTCTGTGGTAACGGTAACTGCACAAGGAGTCACGGCCACTTGCAAGCCTTATTTACACACCCTCACAAGGTGGTTCCCTGTGTATTTTGATAAAGGACAATAATTATTCACTCCAGATATGCACCTGTGAATCTACTAAAGAGTTAACAAAATCTTAACCAAAGCTTTTCCTCTCAATGTGAGCATCCAGATTCCTAATCCCGGGACATGACCCACATTTTCGGATTAACTCCACATCCCAGGGTCTTTCATTAAAATTGAGAGAATTAAAGAAAGACCACAGATGATGTAATTTTCTCTAAATTATTTAATTACAAATTTCACTTGGATACAGACAACACAGTAGGCCTACCATGTAACGAGAAAAACCCATCCACATTTTTGCATCTACCTTTGGAAACTTCTTTATGCTTGTTGATTAACCATGAAATAGTTTGCTCAAATAGATCCCAAAAAGTTGGTCAGTCAGTCTAATACTAACACACAGGGATAATGGGGAAATTCTGACCCGAGTTAAGCGTGTGTAAATGGAACGTAATTCCCTTTTTATGCACTTTTCTCTCTACCCCTATTCTGAACTTGAATTTAAGCATGAGAAAAGCATGCTATTCACCCACTATTCGTTTGAGGTGGAGATCTAATAAATGAAGGTGTGTCTACAGATATGCCGTATTCTGACCTTGACTTAATTCCTTCCTGATTCCACCACCTTTACGCGCGATGAAACAATGAATGGACGAGCAACCTGTCAGTTCCAAGTGGAACAACATCTAGGCCTACTTAATATTTTTCAGATAGAAAAAACACCATTCTCCATGCACTGTAATTTACAAATTGATGAGAGCTATTGATAAGAGCTAGGTAAATGAGTAAACCGTTTGTATAAGGGGATTGTAAATAGAAATGACAATTGTTTTAGATCTATTTTACCTTATTGTTGCTGGAGACAAATGTGAAACCAGTCATATGGCAGAAAATTGAAGCACTTTTCCACAGTGAAGTTTATGATATGCTGGCTTTATAACTTGCAGGGATGACATTTGGAGGCTTCTGTAGCCATGCGCAAATGACAGTATAGCTCCAAACATACCAAGTTGATTTATGAATGTTTTAATTATACTGAATGCCTGGACTTTTACTGTATTTTTTAAAATTTGTATCATGTTAAATATGCACTATGCAGAAATCGCTCCGCCATTTCCTGGTTGCAAAAATTCAAACAGTTTGCTTAATTTCAGTTTATGTGACAAAACAAGTAAGTATAGTGTAGAGAATCATTATATCCATCTAAACTGATGTGGAATATATTTTCCATAAACAAAAATATGATATTTTCAGCTGTTTGAAGCTGGTGTACAAAACCGAAAATAAAAGATGCAAAAACTAAACTTAAGATTGGGAAGCATAGAAATAGTGCACAGAGAACAGATCTACCGCTTCTTAGACTTGCTTTCAATGAGTGACAGATCTATAACTCACATTCCTATGTGCATTTGGTCAGGTTGCCCAAAAAGTGACAAATTGCAGCTTTAAATATTAGCCACTATCGTAGCCACCGTCAGTTATATCCACTTTAGTGTTAGTTTCCTTCCATTCCTTCCATCATTCCATTACATCGTTGGTTTACCTTTCTTTCCTCTGTCAAGTTCGTGCGGTTGTTCCTGAGGATCCCTAGCAATAGTAGATCATAGTTGTGCAATCATTTAGGACAGGTAGCATATTTGAGTCATTATGGGAACGCAGACTGTGCATGGCAGTTTAAACCTTTAAACCTGCCTACTGGAGTGTTATATGAGCATTTTAATCCCTCACGGAATCTTTCTCTCACTGTGCCATCAGCATCACCCAGTTCTTTTTTTATATAATCCACCCAGCGATTTTCTCTCAGTGGATGACTCTCACAGTCAGACTGACCTCAGTAAGATCACTGTTTCATTCCTTCTGCATCACATTTAGTAGTGGTTCACTGTGTTAGATCTGTATGAAACAGATATTAGTGCTATTTATGGGATGTTCTTACATTCTCTGAGCCCATTGTACAGAAGGAGGCAGGGGTCCCAGGTGGCAGTGGGACTGAGAGTGGGGGCAGTGCCAAGACACAGTAGGCAGTCCACAAGTAATTGCTTATGAGCTGTCTTTCCTATTGATCTGGACCTGGAACCCAACACCTCATGCCAGGCAGCACAAAACTAGAATAACAAGAACAAATCATCATGATCAATAATAAGCAGTGAGTTAAGAAGCTATAAAACTGTCCATTGATGCCAGGGAGGGAGCAATACCAGAACTGACATGACAACTGGGAGGTGGGGAGGTGGGAGAGGACCAGTGGTTTAAAGTACTTAAGTAAAAATACTTGAAAGTACTACTTAAGTAGTTTTTGGGGGTATCTGTACTTTACTATTTATATTTTTGACAAGTTTTACTTTTACTTCACTACATTCCTAAAGAAAAGGATGTACTTTTTACTCCGTACATTTTCCCTGACACCCAAAAGTACTCGTTAAATTTTGAATGCTTAGCAGGACAGGAAAATGGTCTAATTCACACACTTATCAAGAGAACATCCCTGGTCATCCCTACTGCCTCTGATCTAGCGGACTCACTAAACACATGTTTAGTTTGTAAATGATGTCTGAGTGTTGGAGCGTTCCCATTGCTATCCGTAAATAAATAAAAAACAAGAAAATGGTGCCGTCTGGTTTGCTTAATATAAGGAATTTGAAATTATTTATACTTTTACTTTTACTTTTGATACTTAAGTATATTTTAGCAATTACATTTACTTTTGATACTTAAGTATATTTAAAACCAAATACTTTGACTTTTACTCAAGTAGGATTTTACTGGGTGACTTCCACTTTTACTTGAGTCATTTTCTATTAAGGTATCTTTACTTTTACTCAAGTATGACAATTGGGTACTTTTTCCACCACTGGAGAGGACCTACAACAACATCATAATCACCACCACTACTACCACTACCACTACCACTACCACTACCACTACCACTACCACTACCACTACCACTACCACTACCACTACCACTACCACTACCACTACCACTTGCCTTGCACACTATGTCAGGCTTTAGCACTGGTTCAAGCTGGGGCACAGAGGCATGCTATAGGGTGTTAGGGTGTTAGGCAGTGGGTCAGGTGACACTGTGGTGGTAGGGACGTTATTAATGTTTTAGAGGCAGCAGGGGTGAGTCAGGGCATGGGGTGGGAGGGAGGGAGGGAGGGAGGGGGGTGAGGAGGGAGAGCATTGGGTGAGAGAGGGAGGGGGAGAGGTGGGGGGGGTGAGTGAGGGAGTGGGGAGAGGAAGGGGGGGTATGGGGTGAGAGAGGGAGGAGGGAGAGGTGGGAGGGAATGGGGTGAGAGAGGGAGGGGGAGAGGAGGGAGGGAGGGAGTTGGTGGGTGAGCGAGGGAGAGAGAGAGAGAGAGAGAGGAACTAGAGGGAGCTCAGGTGAATTCAAGGGAGCAAGAGTTAGGATCCAGTGGGGCAAGACATGGTGAGAGAGAGGGAGGGAGGCAGGAAGAGTTTGACGGTGAGGAAAACGGGGTTGCGGCAGGTCAGTCCAGTCTCCTGGCCCAGTTCTTCATACAAATCTCTTGTTTCTGGTTCCTTGTTAGGTAATCCTCATCAGCATGGCTCTCTGCCCAATTCGCCAAACCAGCTTCTGTTCTTCAAAACAGTTCTTACTGTATATGGTCACACTCACAACCACTCTCTGATAGGATTTTATTCTACAACTGTATTACGGTTGGTTGTATAATCTTGACTATTATGAAACAATTGTCTCCTACTTACTAATATTTACAGAACTATATATACACTGAGTATGCCAAACATTAGGAACATTGAGTTGCACCCCCCGTGAAAAACCCATCAGCGTTGCAGTTCCGATGTGCATGTGTCAGTCAGTAGGCCTGTGCACTTGTCTCAATCAGATTCAGACATACTGTATATACTATAGAATCTCTATATACTGCAGGCTTTCTGTGGAACCAATTGGGCCTGGGGACGAGGTTATATACTATGACAGAGTGGTTGAGAGATGCCATCCCTGCTAGGGCCTCCTGACACTTGATACCAGTGGTGCCTACTGCCTGCGTCTGTCCTGGCACCCGCTATTTATATAGTCTTTGGTCTGACCTGGGGATTTACACTACAGAAAGCAAGGGCACATGATGCACACAGATCATGGGAGGTTACTCTAACTCTCTCTACATGTGATAGCATTGTGTTAGTCTGACCCCAGATATCACTTTGTGTGATAGCATTGAAGTTTCCCCTAGGTACAGATCCAGGACAGGCTTTACAGGCCACTTCAACCTATTCCTTTATGATCAGTCGTTGATTCTCAAGGTTCTAATATTGCAAACTGACATGGAAAGAAATGCAAGCTGATGTTAATTGAAATGTCAAGTGGTCAGTTTAAGACTTTGTACCAGCAGCCAACAATGTTGGAAGGGATATCTAAGAGGCCTCAAGTCATCTGAAGGTTAATCTTTAGCAGTCTGTGTAGTTAACATACACTCTTAGAAAAAAGGGTTCCAAAAGTGTTCTTTGCAGAGGGATAGGGTTCTACCAAGAACCATTTTGATCAGAAGATCCCTTTTTGGAAGACAAGGGTTCTTTGTAAGGTAAAGGGTTCTACCTAGAACCTTTAACATCCTGAGAATGGGTTTTGGAAGAAAGGGTTCTTTGATGATTCTTTGGAAGGTAAGAAGGGTTCTTTAGAAGGCAAGAAGGGTTCTACAGAAAACCATATATAATATTTCCCAGCATGCTCTATTGCAGGGAGATTTTCAGAATTGTTTGTTTTACTATAATATCTGTATTTTTTGCATGTACATTGGTTGGTTGATTAATTTTATGCTACACAAAGATAAATAACACAGTTTTCTAAACTAATCCAATCTGTTGGATTTATTGCACCCGTTACTGAGATGGTTGTTCCAGTTTAGATGATTGGGTTAGTCTCAGTATTCAAGCTTCCCTACTCTGGCAGTAATTCTTAATGCAGGTTGCGGGTGATTAACAATTCCACTTGTTGGATATTCTAACTCTGGCTGGAATCCAATAGGAATGACACATCACTTTACAAGCCAGCAGGATTAGGGTATAAATAGGCCTTATGATATATGCATCTCTGCATGTCTGGCAGACATATCAGTGTGGATGATGGATCACCACCTCAAGCTGAACCTCGGCAAGACGGAGCTGCTCTTCCTCCCGGGGAAGGACTGCCCGTTCCATGATCTCGCCATCACGGTTGACAACTCCGTTGTGTCCTCCTCCCAGAGTGCAAAGAGCCTTGGCGTGACCCTGGACAACACCCTGTCGTTCTCCGCTAACATCAAGGCTGTGACCCGATCCTGTAGGTTCATGCTCTACAACATTCGCAGAGTACGACCCTGCCTTACACAGGAAGCGGCACAGGTCCTAATCCAGGAACTTGTCATCTCCCGTCTGGATTACTGCAACTCGCTGTTGGCTGGGCTCCCTGCCTGTGCCATTAAACCCCTACAACTCATCCAGAACGCCGCAGCCCGTCTGGTGTTCAACCTTCCCAAGTTCTCTCACGTCACCCCGCTCCTCCGCACACTCCACTGGTTTCCAGTTGAAGCTCGCATCTGCTACAAAACCATGGTGCTTGCCTACGGAGCTGTGAGGGGAACGGCACCTCCGTACCTTCAGGCTCTGATCAGTCCCTACATCCAAACGAGGACATTGCGTTCATCCACCTCTGGCCTGCTGACCCCCATACCTCTGCGGAAGCACAGTTCCCGCTCAGCCCAGTGAAAACTGTTCGCTGCTCTGGCACCCCAATGGTGGAACAAGCTCCCTCACGACGCCAGGACAGCGGAGTCACTCACCACCTTCCGGAGACACTTGAAACCCCACCTCTTTAAGGAATCCTTCTACCCCCCCTTAACCCAACCCCATAATTTAAAAAAAAAAATATATATATATATATATATATATATATAAAATATTGTAAAGTGGTTGTCCCACTGGCTATCATAAGGTGAATGCACCAATTTGTAAGTCGCTCTGGATAAGAGCGTCTGCTAAATGACGAAAATATAAATGTAAAATGTAATGTATTGTAAGAAATAATAACATTTTAAAGGCTAATAAGGCTGGTTCTAGGAAGAACCGTCCAAAGATAAAAGGGTTCTCGGTAGAACCCTTCATAGACGGTTATAGGAAGAACCTTTAGATTATAAAATGGTTCTTGGTAGAACCCTTCATAGAGGGTTCTAGGTAGAACCATATACAGGTTGTTCTTTGAAGAACCCTACATAGAGGGTTCTGTATATGCAAAGGGTTCTACCCAGCACCAAAAAGCGTTCCCCTATGGTGACAAACCGAAGAACCCTGTTTGGTTCTACTTAGCAGCTTTTTTTCTAAGAGTGTAGTATTGCCCTTATGAAACACTCTCCTTTGCACCACAATCATAAGGTAGGCTTTATGGGTAGCAGAGGTACTTTAGCTCTCTATCTCATTCTATAACACCAAACTGCCTAACTCACTTTTCTCTCCTTTCTCCCTTACAGACCTGTGTTTCTCCTCCACTAAAAAGCGAGGGATGGTCACCATGGTGTAATGGGTGTGATTGAACTAGACCTATCACACGCCAAGCCAACCATTAGACCAAGAGGAAATCCTTGTGGTCTGAGGGCGACATTTGGGCTTACAACTCTCAGGCAGGACTGCCTCATCACGAGGGTGTGATTCCAAATCGCCTCCACTACAATGGCAACCACGGCGCCCCCACCGATGCCTCTGACGGTCCTGTCTCGCTGGTACCTGTACGCCATCCACGGCTACTTCTGCGAGGTCATGTTCACCGCCGCCTGGGAGTTTGTGGTCAACCGCAACTGGAAGTTCCCTGGTGTGACCAGCGTATGGGCTCTGCTAATCTACGGGACCTGCATCCTCATCGTAGAGCACATGTACCTGGCCCTCCGAGCTCTCCACTGCCCCGTGCTGCTGCGATGCCTCATTTATACCATATGGACGTACATCTGGGAGTTTGGTACAGGGCTGTTGTTGACCCAGTTCGACGCCTGTCCCTGGGATTATTCCCATTTTCAGTATAACTTTATGGGGTTGATCACGGCGGAGTACGCCCTGCCCTGGTTCTGTGCATCTTTCATGACGGAGCGACTGGTTATACGCAATACGCTGCGGTTACGGATGGACAGGGACAGGTTGGAAGGACACCAGTCTGATGCAGGCGGGGGAGGAGGAAGGAGAGAGTGGGGTGAACAAAGAGGAGCCAACCGCTATCTAAAAGTGGACTGAACAAAGAACAAGGGCCTTTTCTCATTTGGGAAAAGTCCGTATTCCACCATCGCACCTCTGCCCTCTCTCTTCTGTGACCTGGAAACCGATAAGTGGTCTAGTGGTCGAGGAGAGTGTCAATATGCTAGTAGAAAACATTTAAAAACGATATGCTACTTATCCTTTCATCTACATAATGGCTACATTTGTTTTGATCACTTGATACATTTATTTGGGGATTCCACCCTGTAAAAGTAAATTGCCTGATGACTCGTGATTGGAGAAGGAGAGTCTCATTTCATACAAGCGCATTTTTGTCCACATTCCCTCTCCTCGCCACCTCTCCTCGATTACCTTTGACCTTTTTCAAAAGGAGGCCAGAGAGGACGGAGGAGAGAGTACACAGGAGTTGAGCAAATCCAATTGAGAAAAGGCCACTGAATCTGTCCCACTCAAGCACTAAAACCTTGTATGAAAATGTTTTTTTATTATTTTTATTTATTAAATACATAAGTACTGTATTTCTGTATAGCTTCAAAAAGCAATCTGAATAAGGTGCTATATGCAATATGTTCATAATTCATTGTCATGGAGAATGATTTCTACAGTTAGTGATAACCCATAATATTTGGAAATGCATGAGGGAGGTGTTTTCCCCAAAAGTTCTGTATGCACTGTACAGTAGTCTGTTTAAAACATGTTTTACTCATAAGGTCTTTGCCTATTAAGAAATTAGGTTTCAGGTAACTTACTCAATGAATTGTGTGCTATTTATACTGTATATCTGTTCTTCCAAATGAAAGACAAATCCCAAATCAGGATTTCTGATGTTCATGTGATGTAATCATTCACTGTGAGCCAAGGATGTTGTCACCACACTGAAAGACCTGCTGCGACCTAGTGGACTTGATATGATACTGCATCTGAAAGCTTGATCTGAAGTCTCAAAAATAGGACTACAGGAGCTGTATTACTCCCAGATATATCTTTGGGTTTTCCCTATAATGGCCCTTGCTTTATGGCCTCTGGTACTGTTTTGATGATGCAAAATAATTTGTATCTCAAATCACAAAGTAGATTCAAAAGCAATAGATTAAAGGCCCAATGCAGCCGTTTTTATCTCAATATCAAATCATTTCTGGGTAACAATTAAGTACCTTACTGTGATTGTTTTGAATTAAAATGGTAAAAAAGAAACAAAACAAGCTTCTTAGCAAAGGGGCAATTTTTCAAGCAAGAATTTAGCTAGGACTGTCTGGGAGTGGTCTGAGTGGGGAGGGGAAAACTGAAAACTCTCTTTCTTATTGGTCTATTTACTAATTTATCGCCCGGTGATGTCAGGATGGAAGGCCAAAACTCTATCCCACCAAAACAGACTGAAACTTCAAGCAGTATTTTCAAACATATCTTACAATAAAAGGGCATTATCATAATTTTCACATTTTCACAGTATTATTCCAGCCTCATAGTGTGAAAAAATATATAAAACACAGGAAAATCACGTTTCTGACTGCACTGGGCCTTTAAGTAATGATTATATGAATCCTTGACTCAACATAGAAGTCTGTAGTTTGACTACCGTCTACAAGTATAGAACTTTGTGTGCAGCTAATGTCTTTATTCAATAAATGCACTGCTTTTTTGATGGTCATCTGTAGCTCAGCTGGTAGAGCATGGTGCTTGTAACACCAGGGTAGTGGGTTTGATCCCCGGGACCACCCATACACAAAAAATGTATGCACGCATGACTGTAAGTCGCTTTGGATAAAAGTGTCTGCTAAATGGCATATTATATTATATTATGCAATTGAAGAGTTTATTTCCAAAACGCTATATCCACCAATTTTTCACATTTGTGTTTTTTCATCAGAAATGATTGCTTATGGGTACCTTCATGTGTGTGTAAAACATTACTGTTCTCAGATTTTTTATTCATAGATTTTAGATGTGTATGACATTTTTTGTTGTTGTTGCAAAACTCTATACAGTGAGTGTACAAAACAGAAACACCTTCCTAATATTGAGTTGCACCCCCTTTTCCCATCAGAACAGCCTCAATTCATCGGGACATGGACTTTACAAGGTGTCGAAAGCGTTCCACAGGGATGCTGGCCCATGTTGACTCCAATGCTTCCCACAGTTGTGCCAAGTTGGCTGGATGTCCTTTGGGTGGCGGACCATTCTTGATACACACAGGAAACTGTTGAGCGTGAAAAACCCAGCAGCGTTACAATTCTTGACACACTCAAACCAGTGCGCCTGGCACCAACTACCATACCCCATTCAAAGGCACTTAAATCTTTTGTCTTGCCCATTCACCCTCTGAATGGCACACATGCACAATCCATGTCTCAATTGTCTCAAGGCTTTAAAATCCTTCTTTAACCTGTCTCCTCCCCTTCATCTATTCTGATTGAAGTGGATTTAACAGGTGACATAACAGGGATCATAGCTTTCACCTGGATTCACCTGGTCAGTCTATGTCATGGAAAGAGCAGTTGTTCCTTATGTTTTGTACACTCAATGGAATGTTTGTATCCTGTATATTTGACTGTGATATGTGGTTGTCTCATCTAGCTATCTTAAGATGAATGCAATTAGTGTAAGTCACTGGATACGACCATCTGCTAAATGACTAAAATGTCAAATGTAAATGTTTTACATACAGATCTCATATTACTGTATTGACTCATTTTAAACAACTTTTGTATATATATATATTGATGTCACAAATATGTCATTTGTACATTTCTTTAAAAAAAATGTAGTTATTTGTTACATTTGACTTTGTAAAACCTAGCAGTACTACTTATTTCTCTTGAGAGTGAGGTGGATATATAGCATTTAGCAAAATAAATATTATTATTTGTCTCTCTGAAATGTGATAGATTTTAAACAAATACATGTCTGTCATTGAACAACCCCATGCCATGATTAGATAGTGAAAAAAACACACATTTCTTTCATAATTTCTTTAAACAATAATTTACCAACATTTCTGAAAATGTATATATACTGCAGCATTTTGGAATTAAACTTTTCAGTTATAAATGAGAACTTACAAGTAGTGTGTGTGTATGTTTGCTTGTTTAGTGATGGTGGGAGAGAGGCTGTTTCTGATCTCTCAGAAACCTAAGACTTAGTATGCATGTCAGAACATTATCAGTTGTAAATCTTCCCAATCCAAGTTGTATATTTTCCTAGTTTGATCAGCCACTGAAATGGTTTGTTTGTTTGAATTATTATTGTTTTATTTTTTACCAGTGGTGAAAAAAGTACCCAATTGTCATACTTGAGTAAAAGTAAAGATACCTTAATAGAAAATGACTCAAGTAAAAGTGGAAGTCACTCAGTAAAATCCTACTTGAGTAAAAGTAAAAGTATTTGGTTTTAAATATACTTAAGTATCAAAAGTAAATGTAATTGCTAAAATATACTTAAGTATCAAAAGTAAAAGTATAAATAATTTCAAATTCCTTATATTAAGCAAACCAGACGGCATCGTTTTCTTGTTTTTTTAAATGTACGGATAGCAAGGGGCACGCTCCAACACTCAGACATCATTTACAAACTAAGCATGTGTTTAGTGAGTCCGCTAGATCAGAGGCAGTAGGGATGACCAGGGATGTTCTCTTGATAAGTGTGTGAATTAGACAATTTTCCTGTCCTGCTAAGCATTCAAAATTGAACGAGTACTTTTGGGTGTCAGGGAAAATGTACGGAGTAAAAAGTACATCCTTTTCTTTAGGAATGTAGTGAAGTAAAAGTAAAACTTGTCAAAAATATAAATAGTAAAGTACATATACCCCCAAAAACTACTTAAGTAGTACTTTCAAGTATTTTTTACTTAAGTACTTTACACCACTGTTTTTTTTTTTTTTTTTTTACAAATGTTTAGTGAAAACATACATTTCAAGTGTGTATTTATTGTGTTTAATTTGTAATAAGTCTTTGGGAATAAATTTATTTATTTGATTTAAAAAAGCTGGTTTTGGGACTTGGAAATTACCATTTGGCTATACAGTAAATGTACATACGCTTCACAAGGGTAGAGAAATCATTAACAATAGTGATGCTATATGAAACCGAAAGGCCCCTTTAGCTAACCTCTGTCTCCTTCTCCTCTGTTGCAGTCAGGCAAAGTCCACTGTGTGTGCAAGCCAGGTAAACACATTAAAACACACAGAGGGTAATGAGGATAAGCGGACCAGTCATATTTTATATCCAATACAGTAATCCTAAATCTACTGCATGTCGACAGGACACAGCAGAGGGCAGTGACGATGATGCACTTTACTAATGAGCTACTACTATTTCTAATTTCTCACCCATCTGTCTGTAGTGTTGCAGTGATATTCTCCTGCCACATGGTGTCGCTCTCTCACTACAAAATAATGTTGGGTTTGGAGCCCACTGTGCAAACGTAATGACGATATTTACATGTATAGTATAGTCCAGTATTTCAGGACAAAAATGGTTGTAGTTAAAAACGACCAGACCAAAAAGTATTAGGCCTAGGTCTACTGCAGACCTAAAGGCTACCATGGCAAAATGCCCAAACACTGCAAGGACTTCAGAAAAACTCACATACTGTACATGAGTCTAATATAGCTCGCCAGCTTGTAGTCCCAAAAGCCTGAAATTAATTAGCATTTTCTACCTCTGGTTTGTTGGGGGAAATGAATGGGGAAGCAATATGGTTTTGGTAGACACGCTGAAAATAACGTCTGAGATAATATCAGTCAGTTAACATGACCTTTATGAATTATGAAGCCTTTTATGTGCTTTATATGCTTGTTTCAATTCACAAAAAGGGATGTTAGCTGATGAAGATGATCTCATAGAACAAAATGTATACTATCTCCTAAACCTGTGTTAACCACAGACCTTTTTTTTCAGCGATTACCCCAACATTTCCCCATAGGCTTTGGCTAACAAGCCATGGCGGAGTTAGCCTCCGTTAGTGTCTACAAAGACACGATTACTATTGCGCTCTATACATGAGCACAAAAGCAACAACATGTTGTCTACACATGACCAGCCAACCCGACAAACAAGTCTAGAGCAAATGGCTTAAATAGCCTGAAACCGGAAATGGTCCGGAAAAACCAACGACAGGTGGATCCACCACAAATTAAACAAAAAGACACCTCAAAACGAGAAGGGCCGACAATAAACATTAATTTGACAAGTTATTAGAAATAGTATAATGCATTTGAATGACCACAAAATGTAATATTATCTCAATGACACATTTCAGAATCGATTATCATAAACCCTTCAAACTCAACTCTGGACCTTGAAGCCAGTTCCACTGCATTTTTTCATTGTTCCCCTCTAGTCGGGGACTGATTTAGACCTGGGACACCAGGTGTGTGCAATTAATTATTAGGTAGAACAGAAAACCAGCAGGCTCCGTACCTCGTAGGGTAAGAGTTGAGTACCCCTGTCCTAAACAATGCTCGCATCTTTGCCTGGCTTCATAGATTCATTGGGTTTGCACATTTTAGACCATTCCATCGGTCCTTAAGTGAAACCACCCACCCGGGGCACCGGGCCATGCAAAGCGAACTGGCCAATTGCTCCGGCCAAACGCCACGCCACACCCACAAATGTTTGTTTATTCTCCGCAATGAATGAATTCATGAATTAATTAAGGATGTAGCGATGGATAGAGCAGCAGAAGAATTCAGTGTGAGTCGTCAGGCAACGTAGTCTGGGTACCAGTCTCGGTAACATTCCACTCCTTCAGTGCAATGACTGTATGTATATATCAATGGACAAAGCCATCGATCACGTGACACCATTCATTCCTATGTGAAGACTCAATAGTGCATTTGATGCCAAGGAAGTCGTTTAATATGGTGTCTTATGTGGAGATTTATGTAGACATAACATGCGCAGTTTGAGCTACTCCAGGAAGTGACGTTGCAGGCTAGCTCAGTGCTGCATCCTCTCATTGAGTATCTTAAGTTGAAGGCCGACCGTGGTGCTGCAGGCTGCCATTAGCTACTAAATTATCCTTATAACTTCTTCTGTGTGCGATTTTAAAATAATCGGTTTAAGGACATACATCTGGGGTAAAATAAGCAATTATTGGTACCATGATTGTCTCAAAATATTACTTTTTTACACAAAGATTGACAAAGAAGATTGGCATTTTCCTATTCACTATAATATGGAATGCTGTTTTCTGCAAACAATGCCTGCAGTCTGGCTTGAACTTTGTTACTTCAATGAGAGGGGGCAGTCATTCTCTCCTGACTCTGTCGTGCCAAAGACAACATAAATAATTGAATGACAGCATGTTAGAATTATAACAACAATGTAAAAAACTATAATTTAGCTGTAGGCAAGTTGTTGTTCCTACAGTCACGATTAGAACATATCCAACCCAAATACTGTAGATAGATGGCAGCATTTGCAAAAAAAACTGAAAGCGCAAACCACCGCATTTAACCACAGGAAGGTGACTGGGGAAAAGAATGAGTATAAACAGACCACCTACAACCTCAAGTCAATAAAAGAGGTAAAAAGACATTACAGGGATGAAGTGGAGTCGTAAATCAACGGCTCAGACACGAGACCTATGTGGCAGGGACTTCAGACAATCACGGATTATAAAGGGAAAACCAGCGGACACCGACGCCTCACTCCTAGATAAACGTAACACATTTTTCACCCACTTCAAGGAAAACAACACAGAGCTGCCGTCGTGGGCCCCTGCTGCTCATGAGGACTGCGGGTTCCTGATCTCTGTAGCGACGTGAGTAGAACCTTCAAGCGTGTTAACCCTCGCAAGGCTACCAAGTCACATCCTCAATGCATGAGCAGACCAGCTGGCTGGAGTACGGACATATTCAACCTCTCCCTATCCCAATATGTTGTCCCCACAAGATGTCCACCATTGTGCCTGTACCCCGCTCAACCATGAAGTCCAGGACCATATCACCTCCACCTTGCCTGACACCCTAGACCCCCAACAATTTGCACACTGCCCCAACAGATCCACAGACGACGCAACAACACCTCTGCCACTCTGATCCTCAAAACGGGGGGCCCCCAGGGGTGTGTGCACAGCCCCGTCCTGTACTCACTGTTCACCCACGACTCCAACTCAATCATCAAGCTTGCTGACGACACGACAGTGGTAGGCTTGATTACCAACAACAATGAGACAGCCTACAGGGAGGAGGTTAGAACCCTGGTGGAGTGGCGCCAGGAAAATAACCTCTCCCTCAAAGTAAAAACAACTAAGGAGCTGATCGTGGACAACAGGAGACAGAAAAGTGAGCCTTCCTGTAGTAAGAGACCAAGATTGACTCACCCACACAAAACACACACACACACTCACCTTATACACAAGCAGACTCCTGTGCTCACGTAAACACTCACACACACGCATACGCACATATTCACAAACACACACACACACACACAAACAGACATACAGACATTAAAAACTGGACACTTCCTGTTTCTTTTATACTGTTTTTTACATTGTGTATTCATATACTGTATTCTTCACATACAGTTGAAGTCGGAAGTTTACATGCACCTTAGCCAAATACATTTAAACTCAGTTTTTCACAATTCCTGACATTTAATCCTAGTAAAAATTCCCTGTTTTAGGTCAGTTAGGATCACCACTTTATTTTAAGAATGTGAAATGTTAGAGTAATAGTAGAGAGAATTATTTATTTCAGGTTTATTTCTTACATCACATTCCCAGTGGGTCAGAAGTTTACATACACTCAATTAGTATTTGGTAGCATTGCCTTTAAATTGTTTAACTTGGGTCAAACGTGTCGGGTAGCCTTCCACAAGCTTCCCACAATAAGTTGGGTGAATTTTGGCCCATTCCTACTGACAGAGCTGGTGTAACTGAGTCAGGTTTGTAGGCCTCCTTGCTCGCACACGCTTTTTCAGTTCTGCCCACACATTTACTATAGGATTGAGGTCAGGGCTTTGTGATGGCCACTCCAATACCTTGACTTTGTTTTCCTTAAGCATTTTGACACAACTTTGGAAGTATACTTGGGGTCATTGTCCATTTGGAAGACCCATTTGCGACCAAGCTTTAACTTCCTGACTGATGTCTTGAGATGTTGCTTCAATATATCCACATACATTTTCCTTACTCATGATGCCATGTATTTTGTGAAGTGCACCAGTCCCTCCTGCAGCAAATCACCCCCACAGCATGATGCTGCGACCCCCGTGCTTCACGGTTGGGATGGTGTTCTTCGGCTTGCAAGCAACCCACTTTTTCCTCCAAACATAATCATGGTCATTATGGCCAAACAGTTCTATTTTTGTTTCATCAGACCAGAGGACATTTCTCCAAAAAGTACGATCTTTGTCCCCATGTGCAGTTGCAAACCGTAGTCTGGCTTTTCAATGGCGGTTTAGAAGCAGTGGCTTTTTCCTTGCTGAGCGGTCTTTCAGGTTATGTCGATATAGGACTCGTTTTACTGTGGATATAGATACTTTTGTACCTGTTTCCTCCAGCATCTTCACAAGGTCCTTTGCTGTTGTTCTGGGATTGATTTGCACTTTTCGCACCAAAGTACGTTCATCTCTAGGAGACAGAACGCGTCTCCTTCCTGAGCGGTATGACGGCTGCGTGGTCCCATGGTGTTTATACTTGCGTACTATTGTTTGTACAGATGAACGTGGTACCTTCAGGCGTTTGGAAATTGCTCCCAAGGATGAACCAGACTTGTGGAGGTCTACAAATTATTTTCTGAGGTCTTGGCTGATTTCTTTTGATTTTCCCATGATGTCAAGCAAAGAGGCACTGAGTTTGAAGGTAGGCCTTGAAATACATCCACAGGTACACCTCCAATTGACTCAAATGATGTCAATTAGCCTATCAGAAGCTTCTAAAGCCATGACATCATTTTCTGAAATTTTCCAAGCTGTTTAAAGGCACAGTCAACTTAGTGTATGTAAACTTCTGACCCACTGGAATTGTGAAACAGTGAATTATAAGTGAAATAATCTGTCTGTAAACAATTGTTGGAAAAATGACTTGTGTCATACACAAAGTAGATTTCCTAACCGACTTGCCAAAACTATAGTTTGTTAACAAGAAATGTGTGGAGTGGTTGAAAAACAAGTTTTAATGACTCCAACCTAAGTGTATGTAAACTTCTGACTTCAACTGTAGCTAATTCTAGTATATATACTACTGTATATTGCATTTTTCTTACACTGTTTATAGACACTGCATATTTATATACTGGATCCTTGACATAGCTCACTGTAATATATCTACTGCATATCATTCTTAGTATATATTTTTGGTGTACTACATTTACATTTACATCATTTAGCAGACGCTCTTATGCAGAGCGACTTACAAATTGGTGCATTCACCTTATGATAGCCAGTGGGACAACCACTTTACACATTTATTTTGACATTAATTTTTTATTATTTCTTGTTATTTTGTTTCTTTTTCTTTTTTTGTTTATTTAATTTAATTCATGATGATGATGATGATGAGGATTTTATATATTTTGTGTGTGGGGGGGGGGTAGAAGGATGACTTTTATACTATCCCAGGTATTCCTTAAAGAGGTAGGGTTTCAAGTGTCTCCGGAAGGTGGTCAGTGACTCCGCTGTCCTGGCGTCATGAGGGAACTTGTTCCACCATTGGGGTGCCAGAGCAGCGAACAGTTTTGACTGGGCTGAGCGGGAACTGTGCTTCCGCAGAGGTAGGGGGACCAGCAGGCCAGAGGTGGAAGAACGCAATGTCCTCGTTTGGGTGTAGGGACTGATCAGAGCCTGAAGGTAAGGAGGTGCCGTTCCCCTCACAGCTCCATAGGCAAGCACCATGGTTTTGTAGCAGATGCGACCTTCAACTGGAAGCCAGTGGAGTGTGCGGAGGAGCGGGGTGACGTGAGAGAACTTGGGAAGGTTGAACACCAGATGGGCTGCAGCGTTCTGGATGAGTTGTAGTGGTTTAATGGCACAGGCAGGGAGCCCAGCCAACAGCGTGTTGCAGTAATCCAGACGGGAGATGACAAGTGCCTGGATTAGGACCTGTGCCGCTTCCTGTGTAAGGTAGGGTCACCGCTTTGATGTTAGCAGAGAACGACAGGGTGTTGTCCAGGGTCACGCCAAGGTTCTTTGCACTCTGGAAGGAGGACACAGTGGAGTTGTCAACCGTGATGGCGAGATCATGGAGCGGGCAGTCCTTCCCCGGGAGGAAGAGCAGCTCCGTCTTGCCGAGGTTCAGCTTGAGGTGGTGATCCGACATCCACACTGATTTGTCTGCCAGACATGCAGAGATGCAATTCACCACCTGGTTATCAGAAGGGGGAAAGGAGAAGATTAATTGTGTGTCGTCTGCATAGCAATGATAGGAGAGACCATGTGAGGATATGACAGAGCCAAGTGACTTGGTGTATAGAGAGAATAGGCGAGGGCCTAGAACTGAGCCCTGGGGGACACCAGTGGTGAGAGAACGTGGTGCGGAGACAGATTCTCGCCACGCCACCTGGTAGGAGAGACCTTTCAGGTAGGACGCAATCCAAGAGTGAGCCGGAGATGCCCAACTCGGAGAGGGTGGAGAGGAGGATCTGACCGTGTGATCAAACCGTGTGTTGCAAAATGCAAGATCCCACTTATTTCGCGGTTGTTCCTGTGCTTTCTACGATTCTAAGCTGCTTTCTATTGGACACCATACTTACAAATATAGTTAGGATTTTGTGCATGTAGTTTCAGCTGACTGGTAGCTTAGCAGGTAGTGTAGGGAACTATGGAACATTGAGGGACGTGAGGGTATAAGGTTGAAGGCATACTATGTTATGATTTAACTGGATAGAACCCAAATGCAGACAAGTACACCAAGCCAGAGAAGTTTTAACAGGTTTATTATAATGTTCAATAGTCCAGGTTTCCAATAAATGGGGAAGAGCAAGTCCAGGTTACAGGGAGGGTACAGATCCAGGTCAGGGCAGGTGTGGTACCGTAATGTCCTAGTGTCCGTGGTGAGTCCAAAGGAGAGGCCCGATAGTGGAGAGCAGGATGGTGGTGGCAGGAGTGAAGCGGAGGCAGGAGTCAGGTTCCAAATATCTGTGGCACAGGAGAAAAAGTAAATAAACAGTCCAAAAAACACAAGAGCGAAAACAGACAGGTTGAGTCGGCAGCGAGACTAACATGGTTGTCTTGACTATGATCTGACGATGAGTGGAAAGTTTGACCGGGTCTTAAAGGCTGAGGTGATTATGGTGAATGAGCTGCAGCTGGAACCCTGACTCCCGCACACCAGACTTCACTCCTGCAATCAAGGACAGACAGAGGGGAGGGGGAGAGCAGAGAGAGAGCTACCTAGCAGCAGTAGGCCTAACAGTACCCCCCTCTACGGACGCCACCTGGCGGCCGACAGGGTTTATCAGGATGTAACCTATGAAACTCACGAACCAGAGCAGGATCCACAATGAAGCTCCTGGGCACCCAGGAACGTTCCTCAGGACCATAACCCTCCCAATCCACCAGGTACTGGAAACCACGACCCCGGCGGCGAACATCCAGAAGTCGCCGGACAGTGTAGACCGGACCCCCACCCACGATCTTGGGCGGAGGAGGGGGACGAGAGGGCGGGCACAAAGGGCTAACCGACACAGGCTTAATCTGGGAAACATGAAAGGTGGAATGAACCCGTAGGGAGGCAGGAAGCTGTAGCTTAACCGCGCAGGGGTTAACAATAGACAGTATCTTGAACGGTCCTATAAAACGAGGCGCCATCTTCTTCGACTCCACCTTCAATGGAAGGTCCCGTGACTTCAGCCATACCTCTTGACCAGGAGAGTAACCGGGAGCCTGGGACCGGTGACGGTTGGCTTGCCTCTGCATGTACGCCGAAGCTCGGGACAGAGCTACCCTGGCCTTCCTCCAGACCTTGCAGCAGCGGCGCATGTGGGACTGCACCGAGGGTACCGCAAGTTCCCTCTCTTGGGAAGGGAACAGGGGAGGTTGATAACCCAGAGCACACAGAAAAGGAGACAAACCAGAGGAAGCGTTAGTCAAGGTGTTATGAGCATATTCCACCCAGGGGAGCATGGAGCTCCATGACCCAGGGTTAGACCCAGTGACACAGCGAAGTGCGGTCTCCATCTCCTGGTTCGCTCTCTCGGCTTGCCCGTTGGTCTGGGGGTGATATCCAGAGGACAGGCTGGATGTAATGCCCAAAGCTTTACAGAAAGCTTTCCACACCTGGGAGACAAACTGGGGACCCCTGTCAGAGACAATATCCGTGGGTAGACCATGAGAGCGGAACACATGTTCAACCAAAATACCAGCCGTCTCTCTGGCAGTGGGCAGTTTAGGTAGGGCCAAAAAATGAGCGAACTTAGAAAAACGATCAATCACCGTAAGAATGACAGTCTTACCAGATGAGGGGGGAAGTCCAGTGACAAAATCCATAGCGATATGCGACCAGGGCCGGCTGGGTATAGGTAGAGGTCGTAGATGACCAGCGCTGGCCTGGGTGGAGTTTTTACTTCGTGCACATACCGTACAAGCAGCAATGAAGGCTCGAGTGTCCGCCTCCATCGTGGCCCACCAGAACTTCCGTCGCACAAAGTCAAGGGTCCGCGAAACTCCAGGGTGACAGGTAAGGGGGAGACGAGTGAGCCCACTGAAGTACCTGGGAGCGAGCAGACTCAGGGACAAACATCCGGTTAGGAGGACCCCTCCCAGGGTCAGCTTGATGATGTTGAGCCTGTCTAACAATCCCCTCGATGTCACATGTGATGACTGCAATACTGCAGGTAGGAGGCAAAATGGGTTCAGGGTTACTACCAGTATCAACAGCCGAATGAACACGAGACAGGGCGTCAGGCTTGACGTTGCGTGACCCAGGACGGTAAGACAGAGAAAAATTGAATCTCCCAAAAAATAGTGCCCACCTGGCTTGACGGGGGTTGAGCTGCTTCGCTGACTGGAGGTAAGCCAGATTCTTATGATCCGTCCAAACGATGAAGGGTTGTTCCGCCCCTCCAACCAATGTCGCCACTCCTCGAGAGCCAGCTTAACGGGCGAGCAGTTCACGATTTCCAACATCATAATTCCTCTCTGCCTGAGAAAGTTTCCTTGAGAGAAAAGCACAGGGATGCAGTTTGTTATCTTCAGGAGAACGTTGTGACAACACTGCACCTACCCCAGTGTCGGATGCATCCACCTCCACGACAAACTGGCGGTCGGGGTCCGGCTGCATCAGAATGGGAGCCGAGGCGAAGCGATGTTTCAGTTCTTCGAACGCTGATTCGGCCCCTTCATTCCAAGCGAACGGTCGTGAGATGGAGGTGAGAGCGGTGAGTGGCGCCGCAATGCGGCTGTAGTCCTTGATGAACCTCCTATAGAAGTTCGCAAACCCCAGGAATCGTTGAAGTTGTTTGCGGGTAGAGGGAGCTGGCCAGTCCGTGACAGCAGAGAT
The DNA here is from genome assembly GCF_020615455.1 of Coregonus clupeaformis. NCBI lineage: Eukaryota > Metazoa > Chordata > Actinopteri > Salmoniformes > Salmonidae > Coregonus > Coregonus clupeaformis. The sequence continues at coordinate 37,236,736 of NC_059216.1, read as the reverse complement.
CTTAGCTGGGTCCATCCGCAGCTCCCCCTGAGCTATGATGTAACCCAAAAAGAGGTCTCAGACACATGAAATTCACATTTCTCCATCTTCACAAACAGTTTGTTCTCCAACAACCTTTGCAACACCTGGCGCACATGCAGTTCATGTTCCTGGGAGGACTCTGAGAAAATCAAGATATCATCCAGATAGACAAAAACAAACCGATTCAACATGTCCCGAAGGACATCATTGACTAGTGCCTGAAAAACAGCAGGGGCATTAGACAACCCAAAAGGCATAACCCGATACTCAAAATGTCCCAAGGGTGTGTTGAAGGCAGTCTTCCATTCATCACCCTTACGAATGCGCACCAGGTGATACGCATTTCGTAGATCCAGTTTCGTAAAGATGGTAGCACCATGAAGGAGGGGAAAAGCAGAATTAATCAAAGGCAGAGAATACTTGTTCTTAATGGTGATGTTGTTAAGTCCACGGTAATCAATACAGGGTCTGAGGGTCTTATCCTTCTTAGCAACAAAAAAGAATCCCGCTCCTACAGGTGACGAGGAAGGACGCATAATACCTGCCGCCAAGGAGTCCCGAATGTAGTTCTCCATAGCCTCCGTCTCCGGCCGGGAGAGATTGTACAGGCGACTGCTGGGGAGCGGGGCTCCTGGCTGGAGGTCAATGGCGCAGTCGTAAGGCCGGTGAGGAGGAAGAGAAGTAGCTCTGTGTTTGCAGAAAACGGATGCCAGGTCATGATACACGTCAGGAACAGCAGAAAGATCCATGGACTCCAGTGGAGGTTGAGGCACAGTACTGGCAGGAGTCTGAGCAGAACACAAACAATTCACATGACAAAATGTGCTCCATGAAACAATGCTACCTGTCACCCAATCAATGTGTGGATTGTGTTTTATGAGCCAGGGGATACCAAGGACCAGGGGAGTCTGTGGGCAGTCGATAATATGGAATTGAATGTTCTCCTGATGATTTCCCGACACTCTAAGACAAACAGGAACAGTCTGATGGGTAATGCGGGTCAACAATTGTCCATTTAGACCCTTAGCCTGCAGCGGACAGTCCATAGGAACAGTCTCCAAATCCATTTGTTGAGCCCACTCTCTATCCAAAAAGCTTTCGTCGGCACCAGAGTCAATCAGCGCACTAACAGAGAAATTCTGGGACTGCCACTGGAGGGATGCCTGGAGCAGAATGCGGGGAGAAGAGGAAGAATCCGCTGCTCGGCTCACCAAAACTTCTCCCATAAATGATGAGCCGGCCCTTTTCCCCGGACGAACTGGGCAGGAAGGAACGAAATGACCAGCTTCTCCACAATACAGGCAGACCCGAGCCTGAATACGACGTGCACGCTCCTCTGAGGACAACCGTGCACGACCCACCTCCATGGCTTCGGGTTCAGTGCTCCTCGTATCGACTCGGGAAGACACGGCTCTCTCCGTAGGGACGATGCAGGGAGGAGTTTGTTGATGACAGACAGGTTGCTTGGAACTAACACTCCTCTCCCGGCGGCGCTCCCGAATCCGATTATCCAACCTGATAGTGAGTGAAATAAGATTATCCAGCGTAGGCGATTCATCATATGACACCAATTCATCTTTTAAAATCTCAGACAAAGCATTGATGAACACTCCTTGTAATGCCTCGTCATTCCAACCACTCACTGCTGCTAAAGTCCGAAACTCCACTGCCATCTCCGCCACACTACGAGCCCCCTGCCGAAGAGAAAACAACCGTTTCGCAGCCTCCTTGCCTCGTACGGGGTGGTCAAAACCTTCCTCATCTCCGTGGTGAAGGCCACGTAAGCGTTGCAAATGTCCGACTGACTCTCCCAGACCGCGGATCCCCAGGCACGAGCGGAACCGCTAGTAGAGTTGATAAGGTAGGCAATACGGGCTCTTTCTGAGGCGTAGGTGAGGGGCTGTTGTTCAAACACTAACGAGCATTGAGTCAAAAAATCGCCACAGGTTCCCATGTTCCCGTCATAGCGCTCTGGAGCAGGAACAAAAGGCTCTCTGATCTGGGCTGAAGGGGTAGTAAGGACAGACACTTGATTGGTGAGTAATTGAACCTGATTAAGCAGCACCTGACTGTCCTCAGCAATCGTCTTAAACAGGGTATCATGTTGGCCAAGTAGAATGCCCTGATTGGCTATGGCAGTCCAAATTTGAGTGCACTCTGGGGTGGTATCCGAGCTACTGTCTGCTGGGTTCATGTTGGTCAGATCATACTGTTATGATTTAACTGGATAGAACCCAAATGCAGACAAGTACACCAAGCCAGAGAAGTTTTAACAGGTTTATTATAATGTTCAATAGTCCAGGTTTCCAATAAATGGGGAAGAGCAAGTCCAGGTTACAGGGAGGGTACAGATCCAGGTCAGGGCAGGTGTGGTACCGTAATGTCCTAGTGTCCGTGGTGAGTCCAAAGGAGAGGCCCGATAGTGGAGAGCAGGATGGTGGTGGCAGGAGTGAAGCGGAGGCAGGAGTCAGGTTCCAAATATCTGTGGCACAGGAGAAAAGTAAATAAACAGTCCAAAAAACACAAGAGCGAAAACAGACAGGTTGAGTCGGCAGCGAGACTAACATGGTTGTCTTGACTATGATCTGACGATGAGTGGAAAGTTTGACCGGGTCTTAAAGGCTGAGGTGATTATGGTGAATGAGCTGCAGCTGGAACCCTGACTCCCGCACACCAGACTTCACTCCTGCAATCAAGGACAGACAGAGGGGAGGGGGAGAGCAGAGAGAGAGCTACCTAGCAGCAGTAGGCCTAACATACTATTTAGAAAATGATTTGATGTGAAACCACACTTTCTGCACTGTTGATAAAATCATTTGTTTTATTTAGTATAGTATAAGCTTCTGTCTTAAGCATCTTAAATAATGCCATAGATTCCATTTTTGAAAAATAGTAAATATGAAGGCAAACAAGGGAAAGCATGATGTAAGATGCGAACCTGGTATTCCAACTGATAATAGGCTAACAAAGCCAACAACTTACCGCTGTGCCAGAGTTTTGATGAAAACAGTAAAAAATAAATAAAAAAATCTGATAATCACATGCTGTTATTTATTGATGACCAGCAGGTTGAGAGCTTCAAGTTCCTTGGTGTCCATATCACCAACAAACTAACATGGTCCAAGCACACCAAGACAGTCATGAAGAGGGCACAACAAAACCTATTCCCCCTAAGGAGACTGAAAAGATTTGGCATGGGTCCTCAGATCCTCAAAAGGTTCTACAGCTGCACCATCGAGAGCATCCTGACTGGTTGCATCACTGCCTGGTATGGCAACTGCTCGGCCTCCGACCGCAAGGCACTATAGAGGGTAGTGCGTACGGCCCAGTACACTGGGGCCAAGCTTCCTGCCATCCAGGACCTCTATACCAGGCCCTAAAAATCGGTACCGGTACCCCCTGTATATAGCCTCGCTATTGTTATTTTACTGCTGCTCTTTCATTATTTTTACTTTTATATCATCTTTCTTAAAATTGCATTGTTGGTTAAGGGCTTGTAAGTAAGCATTTCACTGTAAGGTCTACACCTGTTGTATTCGGCGCATGCGACAAATAACATTTGATTTGATTTGATATCACTAATGTGTAAACTGATAATGAAGCTCCAGGTAATTAACCGTTTTTCGGCACAATTTGGTGAAAGCTCCGAAGCCTTCAGAAAGCCTCGGTTTCCCATCACTAGAGATCCGTATCTTTTGACAAGGCCACTCAGCATTGGGTGAAGGACATTACAATAACATTTACTAGTCATTGCTACATACTATTATCTAGGCATTTATAACCCCCCCTCTTTGTGTGGCATAAAATGAATCACTCAATGTACATTCAAAAACATATATTAAAAACAATCCCCCAAAAATCGAGCTGCAGTAGAGCATGCTGGGAAATAAGATAATGATGGGCGTGGTTTTGATGGTAATGTTTTAGGTTGTTTTCACACTTGGTCCCTTTCAGCCAATTTTTGTGAACTTAGTGTGGTTCTCGTAATTTTTTTGTGCAGTGTGAACACTCTAGGGTTCTTCAATTCTGGTCCTGGAGGGCCGAAACACCTCTGTTTTTCATCCTCTCCTTCTAATCAGGGGCTAATTCAGTGCAATGCAATTAACTACCAGGTAGAAATAAAAAACAGAAGTGTTTCGGCCCTCCAGGACCGGAATTGAAGAACCCTGCTCTAAAGGAACTCGGAGCCCTCAAAAGAGCCCCAGAAGTGAACCGAACTGAGTCCTTGAGAGGTGGTCTGAGTTCGGTTCGCTTGAATTCCAAGGTCCGGTTCACTTTTTTAGGGCAATGTGAACACAAAGCTCCCCAGGTTCGCTTGTCATTATTCCCGTACCACACACTAGACTACTGCAACACCGTTTCCCTGGACATAACCCCTCACATTGGTGATACAAAAGATATATGTTTTTTGGATATTGAGTTTTGTACTGACACGATTTCAACTTTTTATTTGATTGTGGGGTTTGAATAGTGTGAGAAGAGAACAACATATTTGGTGAGAATCACAACATAGGGTACAAAATCAAGGTCCTTGCTATCCGTGAGCCTTGGGATGTCCCAACTCTGACATTACCCCATTGAAGTTGACATTTAAAACGGTTAAGGTAAGGGTTAAGGTTAAGGTTAAGGTTAAGTAAGGGTTATGGTTAAGGTTACGGTTAGTGTTAGGGTAAGGGTAGGGCCTCCTGTAGCTCAGTTGGTAGAGCATGGCGCTTGCAACGCCAGGGTTGTGGGTTCGTTTCCCACGGGGGGCCAGTATGAAAAATGTATGCACTCACTAATTGTAAGTCGCTCTGGATAAGAGCGTCTGCTAAATGACGTAATTGTAAAAAATGGGTAGGGGTTAGGGATGTTCCAAGGATCACCGATAGCACTAACCCCAAAATCAAGGTTAGCCCTTAAAGGGGTGTCACGGTTTCGGCCGAGGCTGCCCCTCCTCCTTGTTCGGGCAGGCTTCGGCGGTCGTCGTCCCCGGAGTACTAGCTGCCACCGTTCGATGTTTCATGTTTGTTTGGTTTTGTCTGTTTGTAACACCTGTCCCTTGTTAGTGTTTGATTGTGTTCCCTATTTAAGTTTCGTATGTTGGGTCAGGTGTTATGTGTGATTGTTTTTGTCAGCTGTTTTCATGTTGATGGGGTTTTTCTCTCATACTGTGTTTATTGAGAGTCCGCGACTGCGTGCGCCTTTTTCTTGTTTTACGCACTGTTGTGTGTGTGCGTTTAGTCGCTCTTGCCTCCCGGTTGGGTTGGCTATTTCTCCTGTTTGGAGTTCTTTTTGACTACTAAAGACTGTTGACGAACACCTTTGTGCCTGCGCTTGATTCCCTGCACCACATCCACACTCAGCGTTCTGACAGAATCACACATCACCCATGGAATCAGCAGGAGCAACCGCGCCAACAGAGAGCATGGAGGACCGTCTTCGTGGGCAGGAGGACCGGATCAACCAGATCGGTCATGCCCTGGAGCGGGTGATGAATACTCTCCACCGATGGGAGAACAGCGGGGTACCCACGGCCCCACCTACCGGACCATCCCCATCGGTCAGTCCTCCTGTCCAACTTCCGGAAACCAGTGGGATTCGGCTCTCGCTCCCGAGGGCGTACGACGGCTCCGCTGCCGGGTGTCAAGGGTTCCTGCTGCAAGTGGAGCTCTACCTCGCCACCGTACACCCGGCGCCCTCGGGACACGAGAGCGTCTCCGCCCTCATCTCCTGTCTCACCGGCAAGGCGTTGGAGTGGGCCAACGCCGAATGGAGGAGAATGGACGCCGCTACCACTACCTATGCGGAGTTCTCCCGCCGCTTCTGTTCCGTGTTTGACCATCCACCAGAAGGGAAGGCGGCGGGGGAGCGTCTGTTCTACCTCCGACAGGGGATGAGGAGCGCCCAGGACTTTGCTCTGGAATTCCGGACTCTAGCGGCAGATGCAGGGTGGAATGAGCGGGCCCTCATAGACCACTTCCGTTGCAGCCTCCGGGAGGACGTCCAGAGAGAGTTGGCGTGCAGGGACACCTCGTTGTCGTTTGACCAACTTGTCGACATGGCCATTCGGCTGGACACCCTGCTCGCCACCCGTGGACGTCCCGGGTGGGGTTCGCCCATTTCACCCTCCATTTCACCCTCCAGGGGTGCTGGCGCTAGAGAACGGAGGAATAGGAACCCGAGGGGGGCCGTTCCCTGCACTAACTGTGGCCGTGGAGGGCACACCGCGGCTAGGTGTTGGGGAGGGTCCCCCGGTGGAGGAGAAGGCAGGCCACGCATTGGGGGGTCCCCCCAGGTGAGTAGGCACCCTACTTACCCAGAGCTTTCTGTCGTTCACCTAACCTTGCCTGTTTGTTTTCCACAGGTTGCACCTCGTTCCCAGCATAAGGCGCTAGTAGATTCAGGCGCAGCTGGGAATTTTGTAGATCGCCAGTTCTGTGTAGAGTTAGGGATTCCTCTCCTTCCCGTTGATAAGCCTTTCCCTGTTCATGCCCTAGATAGCCGTCCGTTAGGATCTGGGTTGATTAGGGAGGTCACGGCACCCCTTAAGATGATGGCGCAGGAGGGTCATGAGGAAACGATTCAGCTCTATCTGATTGACTCTCCTGCGTATCCGGTGGTGCTGGGGCTTCCCTGGTTGATGACCCATGACCCTACTATTTCGTGGCGAGAGAAAGCTCTTAAAGGGTGGTCTGCCCAGTGTGAGGGGCGGTGTCTGGGTGTTTCCATAGGGGCGACCTCGGTGGAAAGTCCGAATCTAATGCCAGCACTGCATATTCCCCGAGTATGAGGATTTGAAACTGGTGTTTAGTAAAACTAGGGCGGCGCAGCTGCCACCTCATAGACTGGGGGATTGTGCGATAGATCTCCAGTCAGGAGCAGCTCTCCCGCGGAGCCATGTGTATCCCTTGTCTCAAGAGGAGAGGAAGGCAATGGAAACTTACATCGCTGAGTCTCTGAGACAGGGATACATACGGCCCTCCACTTCACCCGCTTCCTCGAGTTTCTTTTTGTGAAGAAAAAGGATGGAGGTCTGCGCCCGTGTATTGATTACCGCGGTCTCAATCAGATTACGGTGAAGTACAGCTATCCACTTCCTCTGATTGCGACTATGACGGAGTCATTACACGGTGCTCAGTTCTTCACAAAATTGGATCTCAGGAGCGCATATAACTTAGTGCGCATTAGAGAGGGCGATGAATGGAAGACAGCGTTTAGCATGACCTCCGGACATTACGAGTATCTCGTCATGCCATATGGGTTAATGAATGCTCCCTCAGTCTTCCAATCCTTCGTCGATGAGATTTTCCGGGACATGCAGGGACAGGGAGTAGTCGTGTACATAGACGATATTCTGGTGTACAGTCCTACCCGAGCAGAGCATGTAGCCCTGGTGCGCCGAGTATTGAGGAGGCTGTTGGAGCATGACCTATATGTCAAGGCAGAGAAATGTCTGTTCTTTCAGAAGTCGGTCTCCTTTCTGGGTTATCAGTTGTCTGCGTCAGGGGGTGAAGATGGAGGTGGACCGGGTGTCAGCTGTGCGTAATTGGCAGACCCCAACCACTGTGAAGGAGGTGCAACAGTTCTTGGGTTTTGCGAATTATTACCGGAGGTTTATCCGGGGGTTTTGGACAGGTGGCAGCTCCCATGACGTCTCTGTTGAAGGGGGGTCCGGTGCGCTTGCGGTGGTCAGCTGAGGCGGACAGGGCTTTTGGGAAACTGAAGGACCTGTTTACCTCGGCGCCGGTGTTGGCACATCCGGATCCCTCTTTACCTTTCCAGGTAGAGGTAGACGCGTCAGAGGCCGGTATAGGGGCCGTTCTCTCCCAACGGTCTGGCACACCACCTAAACTCCGTCCCTGTGCCTTTTATTCTAAAAAGCTCAGTCCGGCGGAGCGGAATTATGACGTAGGAGACAGGGAGCTGTTAGCCGTGGTACAGGCCCTAAAGGTGTGGCGGCATTGGCTTGAGGGGGCTCAACACCCTTTCCTCATTCTAACTGACCACCGTAACCTGGAATACATCCGGGCAGCTAGGAGACTGAATCCTCGCCAGGCCCGCTGGACTATGTTTCTAGCCCGGTTTGTGTTTAAAATTACTTACATCCCTGGGTCCCAGAACGGGAAGGCAGATGCCCTGTCTCAGCGGTATGACTCGGAGGAGAGGTCAGTTGAGCCCACTCCCATACTACCGGAGTCTTGTCTGGTTGCACCGGTGGTATGGGAGGTTGATGCCGAGATCGAGCAGGCGTTACGCACCGACCCAAGTCCTCCACAGTGTCCAGTGGGTCGGACGTACGTTCCGCTCGAGGTACGCGATCGCCTCATTTATTGGGCTCATACGTCCCCCTCCTCTGGACATCCAGGTATCGGCCGGACAGTTCACTGCCTTAGCACTAAGTACTGGTGGCCAACGTTAGCCAGGGATGTGAGGATTTATGTCTCCTCCTGTTCGGTGTGTGCCCAGTGTAAGGCGCCCAGACATTTGCCCAGGGGTAGCTACAACCCCTGCCCGTTCCATAACGACCCTGGTCCCACCTCTCGGTGGATTTTGTTACCGACCTTCCCCCCTCACAGGGGAATACTACCATCCTGGTTGTTGTGGATCGGTTCTCGAAGGCCTGTCGTCTCCTTCCCATGCCGGGTCTACCCACTGCCCTACAGACCGCTGAGGCTCTGTTTACCCATGTCTTCTGGCATTACGGGGTACCCGAGGATATAGTGTCTGATCGAGGCCCCCAGTTCACTTCCAGAGTGTGGAGAGCGTTTATGGAACGGTTGGGGGTTTCGGTAAGCCTTACCTCGGGTTACCATCCGGAGAGTAATGGGCAGGTTGAACGTGTTAACCAGGATGTGGGTAGGTTTCTGAGGTCTTATTGCCAGGGCCGGCCGGAGGAGTGGCGAGATACGTTCCTTGGGCCGAGATGGCACAGAACTCTCTCCGCCACTCCTCCACCCAACTAACCCCCTTTCCAGTGTGTGTTAGGGTACCAGCCGGTTCTGGCACCTTGGCACGAGAGCCAGATCGAGGCCCCTGCGGTGGATGAGTGGGTGCGGCGCTCGGAGGAGACATGGAACGCTGCCCACGTACATCTGCAGCGGGCCATCCGTCGGCAGAAAACGAGCGCCGATCTCCACCGCAGTGAGGGGCCTGTGTACGCACCTGGAGATCGAGTCTGGCTCTCGACCAGAAACCTGCCCCTCCGCCTGCCCTGCCGGAAGCTGGGTCGGCGGTTTGTGGGGCCATTCAAAGTCCTGAGGAGGTTGAACGAGGTGTGTTACAGGTTAGAACTGCCTATTGATTATAGGAATATTAACCCCTCGTTCCATGTGTCTCTCCTCAGGCCGGTGGTAGCTGGTCCACTCCAGGAGTATGAGATAGAGGAGACTCCTCCGCCCCCGTTGGACATCGAGGGGGCTCCGGCGTACACTGTGAGGTCCATCCTTGATTCGAGACGCCGGATGGGGGGTCTTCAATATCTCGTGGAGTGGGAGGGGTACGGCCCGGAGGAGCGGTGCTGGGTGCCGAGGAGGGACATATTAGACCAGTCCCTGCTGACCGAGTTCCATCGGGGTCATCCTACGCGCCCTGCTCCGCGTCGTCCTGGTCGTCCCCGAGGCGGGGTCGGCGCACGGCTGGAGCCGCGCGTCAAGGGGGGGGTACTGTCACGGTTTCGGCCGAGGCTGCCCCTCCTCCTTGTTCGGGCAGGCTTCGGCGGTCGTCGTCCCCGGAGTACTAGCTGCCACCGTTCGATGTTTCATGTTTGTTTGGTTTTGTCTGTTTGTAACACCTGTCCCTTGTTAGTGTTTGATTGTGTTCCCTATTTAAGTTTCGTATGTTGGGTCAGGTGTTATGTGTGATTGTTTTGTCAGCTGTTTTCATGTTGATGGGGTTTTTCTCTCATACTGTGTTTATTGAGAGTCCGCACTGCGTGCGCCTTTTCTTGTTTTACGCACTGTTGTGTGTGTGCGTTTAGTCGCTCTTGCCTCCCGGTTGGGTTGGCTATTTCTCCTGTTTGGAGTTCTTTTTGACTACTAAAGACTGTTGACGAACACCTTTGTGCCTGCGCTTGATTCCCTGCACCACATCCACACTCAGCGTTCTGACAAGGGGCAGTAGGCTACATTGTGTGTACAATTTTCAATTACAGCATTATTTAATCTGCAGTAATCTTCTGCTATTTATTCTGTTACCAATAATATTTACAAAATAATAATATCTTCTGATTATAATTATTATGTCTCATCTTTTAACTAAATGCAATCTATTAGCTTCCAAAATGTAAGTAGGTATATCTAGTTGTGCGATAACGCGATCTGATGAAATGGCTTGTCCTGCACTTTGTAAAAACCCAGAGTGCATTGAGTGAATGTTGGTTCCTTTCTAAACATAGCAATGTGAATGCAAAGAGGACTCAAAATAGGTGAAGTGAACTGGCAAAAGAGTTGAGGACAGTGTGAGTACAAAAATAACTGAGTTATTTTGCATTTTTTTTACCCCAGAGTTCACTTTAAAGAGGACTGAGATCGGTTATTTTATAGAGGACTATATGTGAAAACACCCTTACTCTCCACAGAGTTCAACTGACACAATCACACTCTCACACTCAACACTGGTTATTAACACCAACACTGGGGTTCCTTTACACCACTGAGTGTTAATTTCACTGTTGAGTTAATTTAACTCCTGAATCAAAACTAGAAATGTTACACTGAAAAATCAACACTAGGTAACACCGGCCAATTTGCTGTGTAGCTTTACAGAATCCTGAATAAATCTATCTTGCATTGTAGTATAGCCTACCCCTCTTGTGAGTAGAAAGGGAGTTTGAAATGTTACAAACAAAACAGTGTTATTTTGGCAAAATAAGAGACGCAATGCCTTGGTCTAAACATGAATGTAATGAAGCAATATTGCTAACATACAAATGCGAGCTATCATCTGAACATGAATAAATAGGCAACTTTAATTATTCTACAGGTGACAGCGCAAGATAACAAACCATACGCCTATGGGAATGCATCAGCTGTATTCTAAAAGGGGCGATGGGCACGGGGCAAATACAAACAGAAACATCACAGTCATCACAGTTTCCATCCACTCCATCATATCATAGATTTAGTTGGGCCTTTAAGACAATTTCCTTTCTTTCACTTAATATTCATGGGCATTTACTTTCTTCTCTTATTAACATTTCAATGACAATGTGGCCTTGAAGGCATTTCTTCTTCCTCTCCTTCCTTCACTGCCTCTCTCGCCTTTTGTGTGTCTGTCAGAATCCCATACCTATGTGTGTATGTATTTGTTTGTGTTTAAGCTGGGATCTAGGTCAATTACTCTTCACAAATCCTTTCATTGCCAGTTGCTGGCCCCTGGGCACTGGGCTTGTCCCTGGGATTAGTCACGGCCTTGTAAACCTATGACTCACCTGAATCTCAGGTGAGGGTGTGTCCACTATGCCCTGCACTCCACTGCACCTGAAGACACAAAGAAAAACCACACACACTCGCACGCACGCACACACACACCCACACACACACACACACACACAAAAACACACACACATACACACACAAAAACACTCAGAGCCTGGTCAGGCCCCACCTCTTTACCTAGGTTATTTACCAGCTCCCCTCCAATCACAGTCCAGCACTCCAAATATGGAAAGGTGGTGTTATCCACCTGTAACAATGGAAGCTTCTCTCCCAGGAGCAATTGTATTTGTCTTTCAACCGTGTGTATACGTGTGTGTGTGTACTGATTCTTTTTTTGTGACTTCTTTGTGTTTGTCTTGGCTAGTTTCCAATTCAGTCAAGCAACAAGGAGGAAGTAGCCACAGCGACATTAAAGCACCTTCCCGCATCACATGTGGTTTGTAAAGACATGAATGAGGTGAATGGATATAGTGTTACTGGATCCCTGTGTGTCTGAAGGGAGTGGAGGGTGGGTGTAGGGGTGTGTGAGAGGGGTATAAGGTGTCCTCAAAACGTGTCAAACGCTTGCATGTCAGCGTCGGCAGTGGAGAGAAGTGGAGCGAGTGACAGCGTCACGGTGCATTTGTGGGAGTGTGTGGATGTGTGGATGTGCATGTGTGTGCGTTTGTGCAAGGGGTGGAGGCCTTGGTTGGTTGCCAAAGTGAATAGCTCCATCAACAAGGCCTGAGCCATTAGCATTCCCTCTGGGTGCAGGTTGAAAAAGAAAGAAAAAAAACGAGCAAAAGACGTTTGAATAAATGAATGCTTCTGGATTTTGTTGGAACACATTCATATGCCTCAGCCGTAGACAGTCAGCAGTTTAGGTGTGTATGTGAGTGTGTGAGTGTGTCTAGTGAAGACCTTTCAAAAACTAGGACTCGTTGAGTCACTCTTTCCCCATCTGGTCCGCTTGGCAAACTGAACTGGGTCTCCTCTTCTCCTCTGGTCTGGTTTGTACTGTACAGAAGACCAGGGTTATAGATCACAGTTACTCCTGGAGCTATGCTGTAACTTCATGGTTTTCTCTCTGGTCTGTGTGACCTTTCAGTTTGAGCATATATCTTTATACAAATATAGAAATAAAGTCGCACACCCAACAATTTAACCTGAAGAAGGCACTGCGTGCTGAAACTCTTACCCATTAAATTGTTAGGACCATATATAGAGTGTACCACTGTCTTTATTTTTATACAGTTTACTCTCTGTTAGTCAGCATCTCTACAAACATTGGGTGTGTGTCAGCTCATGCTTTTAACTAGACTGACTACACACTAAGAAATGAGGGTTTGTCAAGCGTTCTTTGGGATGGGTTATGGTTCAATGTGGAACCATACTTACCCCAAAACCCTTTGAGCGCTTCAATGGTTCTTTGTAGTTCAAAAAAAGGTTATTCCCTTTTTAAGTTACAATTAAAATGCTGGGGCAGTGGCTCATTAGAATATTCTGGGGCGTGGTTTGCGCACAGCGCTTTTTGTGCAACCATGAGTAAGAGTGTCATTCCAGTTTATCTAATGTGTTGTGTTATGCTGTTATGTATGACTGTGGCCAGTGATAGTGTCTTATGAATGACTCATGTGTGGCTTTGTGTTGCTTGAGAATGGTTGATTAAGTCAGTAGTTCTCTCCTCTGGGACCACCAGCTGTTCCTGAGCTAGTATACTTGATTTAGCTTGTTAACAAATGCAATAATAAAAATTATAATATTGCTATTAAACCAGAATAAAAAGACATGTATTGTTCTACAAAGAACCTTTGATATTGAGAAAGGGTCTTTATAGAACCATTCTCCATAAAGGTTATATAAAGAACCATAGAAAAGGGTTCTATATAGCCCCAAGAACGGTTGTAGCCATAGCCATTTTCTGGTGCCATATACTGTATAACCTTTTTTTATGGTTCTTTACAGAACCTTGGGAAAGAGTTCTTTATAGCACCATACAGGTTCCATTTAGAACCTTATAAGCATGGTTCTTAATAGAACCTTCAAAAAAAGGTTCCATATAGCACCAAAAAGGGTTCCGCTATGGTTACAAGCCAAATAACCTTTATTTGGCACTATATAGAACCATTTGTTTTTAGTATGTATCTCTGCAATCGCTATTAAGTACATATGTGTAGTAGTCTTCCTCAGAGTTTCCTTGGCTGCTTTGATTGCTGGACCATAGGCCTGTTGGGAGAAGGAGCCTTCTTCGTCCTTTTCAAGGCACATTAAACAATACAGACAAGACACTTCTTTTAACTGAGAGTTCTTGAGCCTGTTTTGTTTGTGGCCTGTATTCTTGTTTTGGTTGAAAAAATGGTTTCACACACACGCACGCACGCACGCACGCACGCACGCACGCACGCACGCACGCACACACACACACACACACACACACACACACACACACACACACACACACACACACACACACACACACACACGCACACACACACACACACACACACACACACACACACACACACACACAGCAGGTTGTTGCCGTTATGGAAACGGTTGCTCTGTGTTCTTATCTCCCGCCAAGCTTTGCATAACGAGATACAGCGCCACTGCGGAGAGAGCAGAGGTTTCCCACACTGCTTTGCATCATGGTGAACATAGGGTTGTCCGATGATGCTGAAGATAAGAACTGTAACAATTTCGCTCTCCCTCAAATGTGTTGTAATTAAATTGTGCCACGTGTAGATTAGATTTAATAGTCATATGTACAAGGTTGCAGATGTTATTAGAGGGTACAGTGAAATTCTTGAGCACTATAAACAATGAAACAATAATAAATAATTTATAATAATACAAATTGAAATAATAATATATACATGTCAACAATTGGGGGTAGGTTGGCTGGGGCGGCAGGGGGAGGAGGAGGGGGACGGGGGACCAGTGGTGGCTATTCAGCAGCCTGGTGGTCTGGGGGTAGAAACTATTGGCACAGTTTTTGCCATGATGCTCCTATGCCCATGTCTGAGTGATGGAAACGGGGAGAACAGGCCATGGCTCGGGTGGCTGGGGTCCCTGATGATCTTGGCCTTCCTGCGACACCTGGTGTTGGTGTCCTGGGGGGCAGGCAGTGTGCACCCAATGGTGCGTTCGGCTGAGCGTACCACCCTCTGTAGCGCCTTGCGGTCCGCGGCAGTGGAGTTGCCGTACCAGGCTGTGATGCAGCCCGACAGTATGCTCTCGATGGTGCTTCTGCAGAACACTGTGAGGGACCCTTAGGGACAGGCTGAATTTCTTCAGCATCCTGAGGTTGAAGAGTCGCTGTCGTGCTTTCTTCACCACTGTGTCTGTGTGGTTTGACCATTTCAGCTCCTCGGAGATGCGTACGCCAAGGAACTTAATGTTTTGACCCTCTCCACAGCGGCCCCGTTGATGAGGATGGGGGCGTGCTCCGCCTGGTTCCTCCTGAAGTCCACAATTAGTTTAACTGACGTTGAGGGAGAGGTTGTTTACCTGGCACCACGACGTCAGAGTGCCTACTTCCTCTCTGTAGGCTGTCTCGTCGTTATTGGTGATCAGGCCTACTATTGTCGTGTCGTCAGCGAACTTGATGATGGAGTTGGAACTGTGTGAGGCCACGCAGTCGTGGGTATACAGTATATACAGGAGGAGACTGAGGACGCACCCTTGTGGGTCCCCCGTAGACAGTGACGGGGATCACAATACACTTTTTTCTTCTTGTTCAGAGTGTAGGCTACATGTGTTCTGAAGGCAGCAGCACCTTCCAGCCCAGGTCACAACACAGAGGGTTAGTGTAGGATGACTAGTAGTAGTAGTGTGTGTCGCAAGCTAACAGTATAAAGCGTTGTACTCAGTCACAACCTCCTGTACTCAAAAGATAACTTGCCAAACAGTCATGTGAGCCACCAACAATCATTTTCATTTATATCACGCTCTTTCCCATATTCAAATTCAGCCAGTGAGCTTTATTTGTACAGTAAGCACCAGTACTCCAATCTCAAGTGTGTTTGACGCTTCAGATAACTCTATTTCTGTCCACTTCTCTCTCGCTCTCTCGCTCTCTCGCTCTCTCTCTCTCTCTCTCTCTCTCTCTCTCTCTCTCTCTCTCTCTCTCTCTCTCTCTCTCTCTCTCTCTCTCTCTCTTTCTTTCTCTCCCTTCTCTTTCTCTTTTTTTATTCTGCCGTTCTCTATTAGTTGTATCAAGGCCTCTTAACAGCACGGCTTCTCTCGAGGTAGCACCCACCCACACCCCCCTACTCCAACGCCCAGACCGCAGGAGAAGCAGCAACCATTTATTTTAATAACTGTTCTTATTTTCACTCCTGCCAGAAATCATTTCCATAATTCACGCTCTGCCAACTACCTGGAGAGCTATGTGTGTGTGTGTGTGTGTGTGTGTGTGTGCGTGTGGAGGTATTCGAGGTCTCGGCTGAACTAGTGCTAGCTCTTTCAACAACCTGGGCCTCATTCATTGGCCAGCACCTCTCCACTCCTCTAGACAGACTGAGTGTGTGTGCCTCTCCTGCTATACTGCAGTAACTAGACAGACCGCAATTTCTGATATTTCATGATTTATTCTGATCAACTGGCTTGTTCTTGTGTCAGGAAACTAAAGACCACATTAATCAGATAATATACCTGGCCATTACAACAGATCAAAGATTTCTGACCAAATTGGTAGTTACTGTGTTTTGCCTTTGTAGGGCAGTATAAATCTCAGTCTTCTCCCCTCTGACTTTTCAGAATTTTGGGCAACACTTCTAATGTTTCACCCGCCACCCTGCTCTAATGCCAGCTATCCCTCAGTCACCCTGGCCTGTGGCCCCAGTCTGCTTAGTGTCTTCACATTCTCCATTGGGTTTCCAAACAGACCAGGCACAGTGCTGGAGCCTAGTCTCATATCGCACCCTATTCCCTATATAGTGCACTACTTTTGACCAGAGCCCCATGTGCACTACATAGGGAATAGGGTGCCATTTGGGACTCAACCCTGAAGCCTAGTCCCCACTGCCAGTACTTTGAAGTGGGGATCCTTACACTTAGCCCATTCTGATGTCAGAGGCGGTTCTGATAGGATCCAAACTCAAGTTCCAAACGCCAGGGCTGCCTGTCTGTCTGCCTCCAAGCCCAGGCCAAGCCAAGGCCATGTGGGCTAGCTAGCTAACTAACACACAGTGAACTTGATCGTACAACCAGACATGTTGGAATATACTTTATACTTTATTCATCGCGTCAGTCTATAAAGAAGCTAGTCACAGTCTAGTTCCCCCGGTTTACTGGAAGGGGAAAATGTAATAAGGGGAATGGAGAGGATGAATAAAGCCATATTAGCACTATGTGTAGCAATCACTATAGGTCCAGTTAGGGGTAGGGATCACAACTGGTGGATCTTGGTGAACGGTTAGAGGTGGTTTTACCTGCTTTTTAAAACCTTTAGTAACCTTTAACCGTCTACGGAAGCTGACGTTACTGTAATGGTAATCTCTTTCGAGCAAACGCCTGCAGCCTTTACAGTTTTTTCCGACTGCTTACACACAAAATCTTTTCATGTCACACGATTTTTGAAACCTCTCACTCAAAGTGCAAAACTACACACCAAATCTCCAAAACCATAAGCTATTTCTCAGCCTTTGACTCAGTTGTCAATTGCATAAAACACTTTTTTCAAAACACTACACACAATTCTCTACCTAAAACACAAAAATCTAACAGGAAGTGACTTGCTTTCCTTTTCCAAACACAACCATTCAAATGCTACACTTATTCACCAGGTCACACACACACTCTTCACATGTGCAAACACTAATTGCTTAACTGATCACTAACCAATCACTGCTTTACTGTAGTATAGGCCTATAAATAGGTCAAAGGTCAGATTACCTGTTTTGAACAATGGACAGAGAGCAAGAGGAGTAGGAGGGAGAGGCAGGGGACAACAACGAGGACAAATTCAAAGACGAAGTGTTGGAAGAGGAGGAGGAGGAGGAAGAGGAAAATGAAGAGGAAGAGGAAGAGGAAGAAGAGGACGAGGGCAAAGAAGAGAAGGAAGGAGATTTATTTATGTGGATGAGGTTGGCTTCAACCTCACCAAAACCAGGCGCCGCTGAAGAAATGTAAAAGGACAGAGGGCAATTACCAATGTCCCTGGACAGCGTGGGGGTAATATAACTATGTGTGCTGCCATCACTCAAAACGGGGTCCTCCATCACAATGCCACACTGGGTCCGTACAAGACCGGCCATAGGCTCACTTTTCTGGATGCAATTTACACAATGCTTGTCCCTGATCCAGATCAGGAGCCTGCTGGATTTGTGGTTATATGGGACAATGTTAGTTTTCACCGGGCTGTTCTGGTCCAAAACTGGTTTGCCACCCATCCACAATTTGTAGTTTTGTACCTACCCTCATATTCACCTTTTCTAAATCCCATAGAGGAATTGTTCTCAGCCTGGCGCTGGAAAGTGTATGATTGCCAACCCTATGCCCGCATGCCGCTTCTCCAGGCAATGGAGGACGCATGTGGGGACATAGAGGTTGCCTCTGTCCAAGGTTGGATACGCCATGCTAGGAGATACTTCCCTCGATGTTTGGCAAGAGAAAACGTATCTTGTGATGTGGACAAAGTATTGTGGCCAGACCCAGCCCGGAGAAGAGATGAAGCGTAGCTTAGCACTGGTGACTGCCCACCCCCCTACCAATTCCTGGACTGCCCCCCGGGACCCCACACACACAATTGTGTTCTTTACTGTATTCTAAAGAATATACTTTTGGTTTACATATGTTTATGGTTTTGTTGTGTGCTACTGTATACAACAGTAATGTTTGGCCTAATAAATATTTTCTGTTTCTACATTGCATTGGTGTTTACAGTGTACTTGTTACCCCTCTCAGCAGATTACTTTCACTGTAGAACATTGTATTGAAATGTAGATATAAGCCTATGAAAGACCAAAGAGCTTTAGATTTAGAACAACAGTGTTTACATGGTATATCCAAAAATGTACTATTATGAAAGAAGTGTTTGCCATTTGATGCAAATGCTTCATTCTGACATGTGTTTACGGCATTTTGAATGCAGTGTTACATTTTGAAGGAGATGTGAGGCATTTTGCATTTTGTGTGTGCAGTTTTGGGAATTGTGTGTAGAGTTTTGAAAAAAGGAGACATAGTTTTGAAAACGTGTGTAAGCAGTTGGAAAAAACTGTAATATCATTGCGTAAGCCTCCTAGTCAGCATCCGTATGTCGAGGTTGGAACTAGGTTTTCCTCCAGCAGAAAAGTTGACTGTTGAGTTTTCCATACCAACTGTCCAAACTGGCCCCAGTGTGTGTGTGTCACTGGCTCCTGAGGAACTCCAGAATGTAATTAAGTGTGTGTGTGTGTGTGTGTGTGTGACAGTAGGGAGTGGGACTTCTATAATGTACTGTACTATGGAAAGCATTGGGCCTGTGTCAGACCAGGACCCCACTCTACTGGACGGTTACAGGGGGAGTGCTGTTTGTGCAGGTGTGTGCCAGTGTATGATGTCCGATTATGAAATATGTGAGACATTCATCACCTTTGTTTTTTCAACCACTCAGTCTGTATAAAAAGCAGCCATTAAAGAGTCAAGAAAAACAGCTTGGTTTCCTCTGTGGGTCACTTGGAGAGTGGCTCTAACATCCCAGTACACAGGCTGAGGGCCAAGAGTGTGTGTGTGTGTGTGTGTGTGTGTGTGTGTGTGTCTGTGTGTGTGTGTGTGTGTGTGTGTATGTGTGTGTGTCTGTGTGTGTGTGTGTGTGTGTGTGTGTGTGTGTGTGTGTGTGTGTCTGTGTGTGTGTGTGTGTGTGTGTGACTGTGTGTGTCTGTGTGTGTGTGTGTGTGTGTCTGTGTCTGTGTGTGTCTGTGTCTGTGTGTGTGTGTGTGTGTGTCTGTGTGTGTGTGTGTGTGTCTGTGTGTGTGTGTGTGTGTGTGTGTGTGTCTGTGTGTGTGTGTGTGTGTGTGTATAGTGTGTGTATAGTGTGTGTATAGTGTGTGTGTGTGTGTGTGTGTGTGTGTGTGTGTGTGTGTGTGTGTGTGTGTGTGTGTGTGTGTGTGTGTGTGTGTGTGTGTGTGTGTGTGTGTATAGTATACCAGTAGAGAAACTGAGTGCCAGGGGGAGAGACAGGGTTTATCTACAGAATTGTCTGATGTGACAGAAGTGTGATAGAGATATAGGATGAATGCCAAATGGCACCCTATTCCCTATGTAGTGTACAACCTTTGAATAGGGCCTATAGGGCTCTGGTCAAAAGTAGTGCACACTTTTGGAACAGGGCCAGTAGTGCACTCGATTGGAACAGGGCCAGTTTAGATTACATGTTATTTGAACCAGGCCAGTGTTGAGCTGTCATTCTATAAGTAAAAGTCTCTAGTTTAACCTCAAGTCCCATCATAGTCTGATCCAACCCTGTGGTGTTCTAGGGCCTTGTTCAGATTTGTTAGAGATGCGTCCTTTCCTTCCTTAAAGTAATCTCTGATCTCATAAGGCTCTGGTCAAAAGTAGTGCACTATATAGGGAATAGGTTGCCTTTTGGGACGAAGCCATTGGCTGTTTATAAACAGGGTCAAATAGTAAAGTATAAGAGCATCATTTAGAGGGAAAAGCAGCATCTCCTTGGCATAACTGAAGTTGATTTTGGCCGTGGAGCTCAGCTTGGTTTTTCCCAGCTCTCCTGTTGGCGCTAGGGGAATGTCTCTTTTCCTCTCTCTATTTCTCTCTCTCTCTCTCTCTCTCTCTCTCTCTCTCTCTCTCTCTCTCTCTCTCTCTCTCTCTCTCTCTCTCTCTCTCTCTCTCTCTCTCTCTCTCTCTCTCTCTCTCTCTCTCTCTCTCTCCATGCTTTATGAAGCAGTTAAGTTACTTTACATCATGTCTACTCGCAACAACATTTCAGCACACCTCCCACCCCCCCTTTACAAATCTCCCTTGTCATTAAGAAAATAGAGCTTTCTGCAGCTTTGCACGCCAGGGTTGAGCTATATAATAGTTAATGTGTGTATGTCTCAGTGTGTGTCTGTGTGTGTGTGCGCGTGTGTGTGAATAGGAGACATGAGATGAGTGATTGCCCGCAGGTGACTGGAGCGAACGTGATGATTGGAACCAGTCCGGAAAGTTAGTCTGGAACTTTAGAAATGTGGAACTTTAGGTGTAAAAATGCCAAACGACAAAGCCGTTTCTCTATGTGTTCAGACTGTGGATTAGGAGACTGGGCACTCCCACAGATGTACTCTATTAAATTGTCTGGATATCAGGAGAGAGAGATAAAGGCAGGATGTGACCTGTGAGATTTGAAACCTGTGAGGTTTGTTGTGCTTTATCAGTGCCAAATCTACAAACACAGAGAACAAGACGAGTACTCTTGATCCACATCCATCAACTAATCATGACTGGCCCTTCCCACTGTGCTATTTGCCCTACCCGGAGACACCTTGCACTGTGTTCTGATTGGCCCAGAGCCAGTCACCAGACAGTGGGGAGTTGAGAGCCATTGTCATGTAACACAGGGGAACTCTACCTGAGGGCTCTGCCTTTGTCTGCCTCTGACCTCTCTAAACTTCTTAAGTGATGGATTGGTTTGGTCTACAAACACACACACAATTGAATGAAAGAGCACAGACACACACACACACACACACACACACATGCACACGCACACAGATACTGCAGTGCACAGACGGAGTGGAAGCCCTGGGGTGGGGAAACTGTCTCAAAATAGAACTAGTGTCCTTGTCACTTTAGCCAGTCCCACAATACCTGTGGTCACAGTAATAATCAGGTCATGTGTGACGCTCTTATGAAATACGTGTGGCTCAATTGGTAGAGCATGGTGCTTGTATGCATTCACTACTGTAAGTCGCTCTGGATAAGAGCGTCTGGTAAATGACTACAATGTATGTGTGTGGGAGTTGAGTTTGAGTGGGTGTTTTTTGTGTAAGCGTGTGAGTGTGCGCCCCTGTGTATTTTCTCGTGTTCGTATTGACATTAGTGTGTGTGTGTGGATGTCTTCGCGTTTCAGCATTAGCGTGTGTATGTGTGTGTGTGTGTTTGTGTGCTTCCCTGCTGGGTTTCCTATTACCACTGTGGGGTCTTTTCCCCCAGCAGCAGTCTGGCTGTGCTGTGGTGCAGTAGTCCACAGGTTATAGGGTTGTAGTTATATGGCCTGGCTGGCCACAGCACCGTAGGGGAACATAATGCTCCCATTGACTTAGTCTCAATCTTCAACCTGCCAGCCAGCCAGCTTTGTGAGCTGCCCGGGGAGTCAGCCGTATTGTAAAAGGTTTTAAAGAACCAATTAAGGAACATTTAGGTGTGAGGGGAAAACTCTTACAGGAGGGTGGTTGTTTTTACACCTTTTCTGACAGGAAACATAGGAAAAAGAGCTCTGGGTATATTGGAGCAGAACTTATTTCACTTGCTTTTTACACAGAAAGAGAGAGAATAAAAATTGGTTGGACACGTTGGTGGAAAAAGCAATCAGGAATCACTCACAAAAACCAGACTCATGTTTTCTCCCCTCACTTTCTCTGCTGTGTTTTGTTGGGTAACGTTTTGTTTGCGTTAATGACTAGCTCTATAAATGGTATACCTTTTGGCATTGAGAAAACATAGAACAACGTACTGTACTACAAATGCTTGTTCACGCATCACGCTGCATGTGGTGTGAGTGTGTGTGTGTGTGAGTCAAGTGTGTGAAGTGAGTCAACTTGGTTCCAGAGAGCACTGACTTGGTGACACAGCCAAAACAACCTTGAAGTGATAGACAGATAAAGAGCAAGGAGAGACAGACACAGGCCGACATGTCTGATAGTGGCAGGGTGAGTCATTACACTACCTTACCCACAAACACATTGGCCTGGCAAACACAGAACTGCTCCTGCTATTACTAGGATGACTCTGAGGTAGTCTAAAAGAGAGAGGGAGAGGGAGAGAGAGAGAGAGAGAGAGAGAGAGAGAGAGAGAGAGAGAGAGAGAGAGAGAGAGAGAGAGAGAGAGAGAGAGAGAGAGAGAGAGAGAGAGAGAGAGAGAGAGAAGCCATAATGTCCCAGTGTCCACAGAGTCAGGAAGTGGTTTGTATACACGGCCCTGTCCTGTCATCCTTCTCCAGACAGACAGATAGTCACAGGACTCAGGCCGTCTCAGAGGAAGACAGACAGATAGACAGACAGACAGATAGTCACAGGACTCAGGCCGTCCCTGAGGAAGACAGACAGATAGTCACAGGACTCAGGCCGTCCCTGAGGAAGACAGACAGATAGTCACAGGACTCAGGCCGTCCCAGAGGAAGACAGACAGATAGTCACAGGACTCAGGCCGTCCCAGAGGAAGACAGACAGACCGACAAACAGACAGAGATAGAGGAGCAACATACGGTAAATGTAATGCTTTCACTTCTTCAATGCACTGTACTGGTTGATTCCATAAAAACGAAGAACAATACCCCATCCCTGATAGATACCGAGAACCTGAAAACCCACAGACAGGACAGGTGCACCTGGGTGGGTGGAGCTCCTCTCTCTCCTCATTTAAACAACAGATACTCCCGGTCTGTTCTGCTGAAACACTGGCAATGTTTCTTTATCTCTGTCTTTACGGTCTCCGCCATTCTGTATCTGTCCCAGACAACTATAAACACAACCAATAAGTGTTAATGTGTGTGTGTGTGTGTGTGTGTGTGTGTGTGTGTGTGTGTGTGTGTGTGTGTGTGTGTGTGTGTGTGTGTGTGTGTGTGTGCGTGCATGCCAGAGTAAAAAGGCTAAAGTCCTCCAAACCAACGATTAGGAAAACACACACTAAAACGCTTTGCCATTGACGTATATCTACCCTGCTCCAGTGTGTTAATGGATGCGTGCGTGTATGTGTGTGTGTGTTTGTGCGTGCATGTGTGTGTGTTTGTGTTTATGTTACAGAAAGAGCTTACCTCTTTAGAATTCACATGACGGATGAGTACATCAGTATGTATGCATTAATATCACACTATACAATAACTTAGTAACACGCATACAGAACAGAAGACGTTAGTGACCCCTGTGTCATTTACAGGCCCTGAGGCCTGCTGCACCCTTCACAGTCAATCAGTCCCACAGAAGGATTATGGTACAGATAACGTTAGTGGCACACATAGTAATGCAACAGGAGGTAACCCATTAGTATATCTCAAGTGACATGTTAGACTTGATAAAAATTCGAACTCAGGCATTAACTTACAACTCATATCAGTTGATGATACGACACTGAGAGGCCAGGCCACACACATTGTACATACCACACACACCGACCGTTGTAAACCACACACACAGCGACACTGATCGTTGCAGGGTGTCCCAGGTTAAGAGGGGTACAGATGGGCTGGGGTCTGGAAGGGATGAGCCTGGCAGAGGGAGAAACATTCCTAGGAAAGCCTAAACCTGGCAGAACATTCCTGGGGGTCTGGGTGGTCTGATAGAGCCATTGGAGGGGCAGAAAGGGGCAGAGAGGGACCAACTGTCAGGCGTTCCAAGGAGCAGACATCAAAGGGAAGCCAGCAGCCCGGTGGAAAATGACCCTCTTGCCCAGACCGGTCCCAGTCTGTCACCCACAACACGCACACAAACACACACACACCCAGCATGCCTAGATCACAGCGGCCATGTCACAGATCCTCTTCACACACTCCCTAAAGGACAAGGCACACACACACACACAGCATTTCGACCCAGGTCACACTATGACACCTGCAGGAGGGGGTGAGGGGCGTGAGGGGGGTGAGGGAGTGGGCGTGTGTGTGAATGTGTGACCCTGTGACCCTACGCCCTCTAACCCAGAGCAGCAACAGCCCCGGCCTGTACATCAGCACTGCTGCCTGGGCAGCCAACACCTCTAACCTCTGCTACTGCCCTGAAAGGTTATCCCAGTCTTCTTTACATGTTGTTTCAAAAGTGGTTAGGTAATAATAACAGAGTAAACAACATATAATAATTTCTTCAATGTTTCAGAATGAGGTCAGGGATGGAGATACAGACAATGGAACGATGACAGACAGACACGCTGACTCACCTAGTACTCTGGAAGGGCACCATTCACACACATTCATTTTCACATGCTTCAGTTCAGAAAACCTGCACTTCCAGTCTACACAACACACTCTCCTTTGTCTTGCTTGTGTGTGTGTGTGTGTGTGTGTGTGTGTGTGTGTGTGTGTGTGTGTGTGTGTGTGTGTGTGTGTGTGTGTGTGTGTGTGTGTGTGTGTGTGTGTGTGTGTGTGTGTGTGTGTGTGTGTGTGTGTGTGTGTGTGTGTGTGTGTGTGTGTGTGTGTGTGTGTGTGTGTGTGTGTGTGTGTGTGTATGCTTCTGCGTATGTCTGTGTGTGCGTGTGTCCTTGGGTGCGCGTGTGTGTGGGTCGTCAGTTTCTCTCTGTCTCTGTCTGTCTGTGTTGGGCTCTAACTCTGCAGGCGCCATTCAAAAGGTCAAACCAAAGATCTTCTCTGCTTCTCTCTGAGGCCAAAACTAATATTTCCTTAACCATCTCTACACATAGCCATCAAAGAGCGTCTTCCTCTGGAGGGGTTGGAGCCGAGGCAACAGTCAAGCCCTGACGCATTAGGTAAGGAGTGTCCAGTCCCACCAGGGGGCAGTAGAAGAGTTCCCAGAGGAGATGAGAGTAGTATTTACATTTACATTTTAGTCATTTAGCAGATGCTCTTATCCAGAGCGACTTACAGTTAGTGAGTGCATAATTTATTAATTTTTTCATACTGGCCCCCCGAGGGAATTGAACCCACAACCCTGGCGTTGCAAACGCCATGCTCTACCAACTGAGCTACACAGGACTATGATGCCTCTGGTCTGCTGTCTGCAGGCTGGTCATGCTCCACACCACACACACACTCGTCCAATCTCCCCTCAAACTGCAACTCAGCTAATACAGCTTCTCGCATCTTCTAAACCTTTGTTTATTCACTACATCCTCATGGCTGTCTCACTTCTTCCACTCCTCCTAGAACACATACATACGCACGCACGCACGCACACACACACACACACACACACGCACACACACACAGTAATTCATTGAAACAGTATTAAAGTGTAGACTGTGGGCTGTATATCTCTTGTGCTTATATGTGGTGTGTTTGTGTAGGAATGTGCATGCCTGTGGGGGTGGTAAAGTGAACTTCACATTGTTTTTCTTGAAATACAAGATCAAATGCTTTTAAAGAGGTGAAACCATAGCCTGGACAAAACTGTCAATTCTCGAACAGAGCTGCGGCCAGCAAAAGTGCTTAAAATCCACTGTGGTAAAGAATCTGTGGGTGCTTGCAGTTGTATATATTTGAGTGTCGGTGTGTGAGAGAGAGAGTGTGCGTGTATGTGTGTGTGTCTGCGTATCTGTGTGTGACAGAATCGGAGATAGTGAGTGTGGTTATAGGGGTTAAGTATGTGTGTCTAACTGAGCTGGGAAGGCGATCACTCCAAAGGGCAGCTGCAATCATTCCCTGGGCATGGTGAAAAGGGTAGTATGTGTGTGTGTGTGTGTCATATGTGTGTGTGTGTGTGTGTGTGTGTGTCATATGTGTGTGTGTGTGTGTCAAATGTGTGTGTGGTATATGTGTGTGTGTGTCATGTGTGTGTGTGTGTCATATGTGTCTCTATGTATGCATGCGTGTGTGTGTGTGTGTGTGCATGTGTGTGTGTGTGTACATATGTGTGTGTGTGTGTATTATATGGTGAAAAGTGCAGAGCAGCAGAAAAGCATTCCAGGGAGGAGAGGAGGAGACAGAAAGCTGCATGGGTTCCACGACTATCAGGTTCTACAGATGGGACGTGGGTTTGGCTGTCTACAACACTAATGGCAGTGAGACACACAGGGAATATGTATTATTAGGAGGGAAGGGGCCAAACCAAAGAGAAGTGTTTTGGACCAAGAAAACTGTTTCTAGATAAGGAATGAAGCCAAACCGATAAAAAGAAAACCCTGGACCGTTTAAGTATTTAGGTAACCGAGGAAAGTTGAAGTGATTCAAAAAAGAACCTGGTTGTGTGTGTGTGTGTGTGTGTTTGTGCGTGTGCGTGTGTTTGTGACAGACTGATGCCCTAGTTTGAACAGTGCACTGCAGCAGAGCGTGTAGCCAAACTGACTGCTAATGAACCTGATTAGCATCCATGAACGGTTGGTCGTGAATGGGACTCTTTCTCTCGTTCTCCTCTCTTTCTCTCTTTTTCTCTTCCTCCCCTTCTATTACTCTGCACCTCAGCTGTGTCACTACTAGCTAATACATGGCTACATACACACATCAACTACAGGACTCCATGCTTAGGTCATCTTGGACGAGGGCATTAAAGATGTCCCCAGTGTATTACAAACCTGTGTCGTAGTCATAGATATCTCTTCTGCACTTCCACCATTTTCATGCACTTGGACACATTGCTGACACATACAGTTGAACGCTCTCAGAATTGGGTCCAGGAATCCATTGAGCTCAGGTTGCTTGGGGCAACGAGCCATGGGGTGAAGGTGGTTGGGCCTAGTGTCCCCCCTCCTCACGTCGGCTTTGCTTTTGGCTGAGCGCTGGATTCTTTCACAGAGACTTCTGGTTGCCAAGACAGAGAGAGCCCCTGGAAAGCTGGGGAAAGGATTGTAGGTTACAGGGAGTCAGAAGGGCTTTCTCTCCCTATTTCTCTCCCTCTTTCTCTCCCTCTTTCTCTCGCTCCCTCCTTTTCTCTCCCTCTTTTTGTTCCTTTTCTTTTGTTCTTTGGTTCTTTTCTTCTCTCTCATGAGTGAAAAGATAACATTGATTTGTGTCACTCCTGTTTATTATTCTCTAGGACTCTGTGGCCAACTCAGATATGGAGCGTAGCTTATTTACTTATTAACTTTTCCTTCTCTCTCTCTCGCTCTCTCTCTCTCTCTCTCTCTCTCTCTCTCTCTCTCTCTCTCTCTCTCTCTCTCTCTCTCTCTCTCTTTGTGTGTGTGTGTGTGTGTGTGTATGTGTGTGTGTGTGTGTGTATGTGAGTTTGCGTGTATACCCATTTCTGAGCATCTCTTTGTGTGTGTTTGTTTGTGTGTTTGACCCGTGTTGTGACCCAGAGACAAACAAACTGCCTCAGAGGTGTGTGTGTGTGTGCGTGCGTGGATGCATGCATGTGTGTTAATAATGGGGTGGACTGCAGTTAAACTAAAGGATATACAGTACAGCAGATGCTTCTCAATTAATCCCTTTGAACTCCTCAGATTTGTCTGCGTCCAGTATGAAGGATGTTGGAGGTAGTTTCATATGCTAGCTGATCCTGAAGACTTCCAGTCATTGTGCTAATGCTAGTTAGCATTGGCTCACAAAACGACCTCTTCATTGACAAAATCTCGAACTATCCCTTTAAAGGAAACTTTGATAGGTACTGCTACAGTACATGACGGATGGCACTGTTAGCAAATATACCTGACATCACCAACTCATTTACTATCCACCATGAGGTTGGACAGCCTCTCAGGCAGCCAGAAGATCATTAGATGGAGCTAGAAAGAACATCCTGGGAAGTCCTGCCCTTACAAAAACCACACATGTCAAATTAGCATTTTTACATGTGAAATAGCTGTTTCACATGTAGAGCTTAAATTTTACATGTGAAACCAGATTTGCACATGTATTAAATGTACAGTTCACATGTTAACACCACCTTTTCACATGTGAGAAGAAAAACATGTTGTTACCTCACATGTGAATTGCAGTTGCACATGTTAAAACCTTCACATGTGAAAATCACATTTGCAGTTTCACATGTTAGAAAACTCCACATGTGAAAATCTCATTGTGGAATTGCAAGTTCCCATGTGAAAAACAATCACATGTTAAAATCACATTTCCTGGCCTCCCGAGTGGCACAGTGGTCTAAGGCACTGCATCGCAGTGCTAGAGGCGTCACTACAGACCCGGGTTCGATCCCGGGCTGTATCACAACCGGCCGTGATTGGGAGTCCCATAGGGCGGCGCACAATTTGTCCAGCGTATTCCGTGTTACGGGAGGGTTTGGCTGGGGGGGCTTTACTTGGCTCATCGTGCTCTAGCGACTCCTTGTGGCGCGCCGGGTGCCTGCAGGCTGACCTCGGTCGTCAGTTGAACAGTGTTACCTCTGACACATTGGTGCGGCTGGCTTCCGGGTTAAGCGGGTGGGTGTTGAGAAGTGCGGTTTGGTGGGTCATGTTTCGGAGGACGCATGACTCGACGAGCCTGTTGCAGCAATGAGACAAGATTGAAATACAAATAAAATATAACTTTCACATGTGGAATTGCAAGTTCACATGGGGTGGTAAAATAGTGTTATTCTCCTCAAATGTGAAAAGTTGGCGTTAACATGTTGCAGTAGCAATGTTTCCACATGTGGAATTGCTAATTCTGTAATACCATTCTGTAAAAAGGTAACTTAGCCTACCTGAGTATAATCATTCAAGTGTGTTATTTATTTTTATTTATTATTTCTGAGCCATCCATTCGGAGTACTGCTTCAGGCACACGCCTCTCTTCTTCATACGTTGGTCAGTGACCGTTGGAAGAAGCCCAGTGAAAAGAACAGAGAAGTCTCCTCTGCGTCTCCTTATTTGTCCTTTTTAACATGTTAAAAATATTGCTGTCAGAGTTTTAAATTTTTTTTAAATGTATTATTTTTGTTAATTTTTTTAATGGGGTAGATCAGCTTTATTATTGCAGATAGATTGTAACTTCCATCAATGTAATTGTCTGCATCACTTTCAATCCCCCATATGTTTTTTTCTCTCGAAAAAAATATATATATATATATATATATATATATATATATATATATATATATATACTGTACATACATACATACACATTCATACATACATACATATATACATACATACATACATACATATATACACATACATATACATATCTTTAAAACAAATATATTTCCCTTTATTACTTTCCAACCCCCACCCCCCCATCCCTAATTGGAGTAAACTAGTGAACAACAATGCTTAGGCTTCTACTTCCATCTTATACATATTATATACATTTTATGGACACAGTCAATTTTACAATAATTCTATTTTGTTTGTTTTTACTCCTGAACTTCCTCTACCCTCAACCTCTCCGATCATTTTCATGATGTCCATCCGGTTTGTTTCTATATGCCATATCTTTCTAACTGTGCTCTTTCACAAAAGCTCTCAACCTATAACCTATATACTTATTATGGACACAGTATGCTTACATTATTAGTTATCTTGTTGTTTTTAGTTGTTGTTAGTTGTTATTAGTCCCATCCTTCAACTCCATTCAACACCACCCATCTATCTCTTAACACCATCCATATTGGATTTCTATTTGTCATATATATTTCAACTGTACTGTGATGTTTTACAAAAGTTCTGAACCTTTCTATTCTCATTGTTTCTACAGATTGTAAATTGAAAATAAACATTTTTGCTAAAAGTATTATTATATTATTGATCGATTGACTATGACTTTTCAGATCACCCAGTAATGGTATCTGCAGGGTTAGCTCCAGGTAAATATTGCAATCCTTTAGCCATTCCTAGACCTGTGTCCAAAAACAAGCTACAAATGGATAGTACCAAAACAAATGATCTAGTGATTCTGTCTCTTCACAGCAAAATATACAGAGCTGGGAAGATTGTATCCCCCATTTAAATAACATTCTATTGGAAGCAAAAATGTTATATAATAATTTAAATTGAAAAATTAAGTTTTGAATCCGGCGTCGTTTTGCGTATCAGTTCATAAACACTATGCCATGGGATCGGTACGTCAAAAATCTCTACAGGGAAATTCTTGAGGGAAACCTGTTTCAGTCTTCCAGAGATTTGAGACTGGGATGGAGGTTCACCTTCCAGCAGGACAATGACCCTAAGCATACTGCTAAAGCAACACTCGAGTGATTTAAGGGGAAATATTGTAATGTCTTGGAATGGCCTAGTCAAAGCCCAGATCTCAATCCAATTGAGAATCTGTGGTATGATTTCAAGATTGCTGTACACCAGCGGAACCCATCCAACTTGAAGGAGCTGGAGCAGTTTTGCCTTGAAGAATGGGCAAAAATCCCAGTGGCTAGATGTGCCAAGCTTATAGAGACATACCCCAAGAGACTTTCAACTGTAATTGCTGCAAAAGGTGGCTCTACAAAGTATTGACTTTGGGGGGGGGGGATGAATAGTTATGCACGCTCAAGTTTTCTGCTTTTTTGTCTTATTTCTTGTTTGTTTCACCCCCAAAAATATTTTGCATCTTCAAAGTGGTAGACATGTTGTGTAAATCAAACTATACAAATAATAATCAATTTTAATTCCAGGTTGTAAGGCAACAAAATAGGAAAAATGCCAAGGGTGGTGAATACTTTCGCAAACCACTGTACTTCGGACAAAATTGCTAGCACAGACTGTTTTGCTAGAACAGACTGGAATATGTTCCGGGATTCTTCAGATAGCATTGAGGAGTACACCACATCAGTCACTGGCTTCATCAATAAGTGCATTGATGAC
The DNA here is from genome assembly GCF_020615455.1 of Coregonus clupeaformis. Classification (NCBI taxonomy): domain Eukaryota; kingdom Metazoa; phylum Chordata; class Actinopteri; order Salmoniformes; family Salmonidae; genus Coregonus; species Coregonus clupeaformis. The sequence continues at coordinate 37,205,789 of NC_059216.1, read as the reverse complement.
GTCGTCCCCACAGTGACCGTACGTACAGAAGCCATGGATTACAGGCAACATCTGCACTGAGACGAGCTAAATCACTTCTATGCTCGCTTCGAGGCAAGCAACACTGAAGCATGCATGAGAGCACCAGCTGTTCCGGATGACTATGTGATCACGCTCTCCGTAGCCGATGTGAGTAAGACTTTTAAGCAGGTCAACATTCACAAGGCCGCAGGGCCAGACGGATTACCAGGACGTGTACTCCGAGCATGTGCTGACCAACTGGCAAGTGTTTTCACTGACATTTTCAACATGTCCCTGACTGAGTCTGTAATACCAACATGTTTCAAGCAGACCACCATAGTCCCTGTGCCCAAGGACACTAAGATAACCTGCCTAAATGACTACCGACCCGTAGCACTCACGTCTGTAGCCATGAAGTGCTTTGAAAGGCTGGTCATGGCTCACATCAACACCATTATCCCAGAAACCCTAGACCCACCCCCAATTTGCATACCGCCCCAACAGATCCACAGATGATGCAATCTCTATTGCACTCCACCCTGCCCTTTCTCACCTGGAAAAAATGAAAAGCCCTAGTTATAATTGACATTAAAGTTAGAAAATGCACATGTGAAAGTGTAGCGGACATGAGTTGGTTATGGTTGCTCATGGTCACGTGATGAGGGATCCCTGCCTTCAACTTCAAAATTAATGTTGTCCCTCTTGGTCTAATGGTCAAGACGTTAGCTTCTCTCGTGGGAGATCTGGATTCTAATCCCACCGGCTACGAAGGTGCACATGTGAAACGTATAATATCACATGTGAAATGTTGGGAAACCACGTGTCATGTGAATAATCCATGTTTTTCCCACATATTTTGTTCACGTGGAAAATTCATGTGAAACGTCACACATGTCCAAAAAGCACGTGTCTAACTCAGATGTTAGTAAAGATCAGGTTTTATATCTCCTGGTAAGAAGGACTGATGCCATGTGTTAAGTTATATCCTTGCGATAATAATTCCTCCGATATAAGACACCTCTGGCAGCCTTCAAACCCTTTTCCTTTCTTCCTCTCTAGACACTATCAACATCTGGACGACATACGAACGCATCAGGCTTATGGCGGTGAAGAGTGGAGATGCGGGGGAAGGGAGCCTGTAGTATAGCGTACTAAAATGAGTTTGGTAGTGTTTCCATTATGGAACTACAAAGTGTTCAATATCTTTTAACCTGCTCAAAAGCAGCAGATGGCTTTCATTAGTGTGAAAGAGACTTGGCCTGTGTGTCTTGTTATGTGCAGTGATATATTTCTCCAATCTCAGTTTCTTTCGGAGGGGGACTGTGAAGACAGAAACTGTCCCGCCACCTGACTTCCTGTCTCTCTTCTCACTTCCTGCTTGGCCTGTTTCCAGTTCCACCATATCGTTCTAGAACTTCTGTCTCTATGGTGATGACAGCAGCAGCATCTGGGCACCAGTGTTCTGTATGCAATGTGTTCAAATGTTGTAATTAGAAGGATTTATTCATAGTGTTCACAAGTCTGTGTGCTCAGACAAACAAAGGCAAACAATGGACATCAAGCATTCTCCTCTATTAGAGATCAATCAGATTGTGTGTTTGTATGTGTGTGTGTGTGTGTGTGTGTGCACACATACGTCTGTCTTTGAAAGAGTTCTACAGGCCATGAAAGGGTTATCCGTGATGTCTGTGTCTTCCTCTCTCCATCCCCACTGTGACCCAGCCAGGCAGGAAGCCACAGAGCTCCCCATCCATGTGTCCGCGTGTGTGTGTGTACGTGAGTGTGTATGTGCATGTGTGTGCGGGCTTGTGCGTGTGTGTGCATGTGTGTGTGTGTCTGCGTGTGTGTGTGCCTGCGTTGCGCGTGCATGTGTGCTTTTGCGTGTGTGTGTGTGCGTGCTTGTGTGAGTCAGTGGAGGCTGCTGAGGGGAGGACAGCTCATAATAAGGCCAGAACGGAGCGAATGGAATGGCATCAAACATGGAAACCATGTGTTTGATGTATTTGATACCATTCCACTAATTCCGCTCCAGCCATTACCACGAGCCCGTCCTCCCCAGTTAAGGTGCCACTAACCTCCTGTGGTGTGAGTATGAGTCCAGCTCCAGCTAAAGCTTTTCAGCATTGACCTACTTTTATGAGAACTCAGTAGAGTGGTTGTGTCAAACAGTTTCCTGTGCCAGAACTTTAACCCAGAAACATAGGCCTGGGACAAGGCCCTGCCAGATATCGTGAGAATAGAAGATCTCTGGTGCTGGGATGGAACAACCAGGGACTGACACAGTTAAACAGGGACTGACACAGCTAACCAGGGACTGATACAGCTAACCAGGGACTGACTCCGCTAACCACTGCTGGTTTGCCTCAGAAGCTAAGCAGGGTCGGTCCTGGTCGGTCCCTGGATGGGAGACCCAGTGTAGCTGGAAAAATGTACATGTCTGAAAACCTCATCTGTCTGACTAATTTTAGTTATTTATTCACACGTAACGTTTTTCACGTGATTTATTCACATGTACTGTACATTCACACGTGTCTGAAAACCACATGTTTTTTTCACGTGATTTTTTCATGTGTTTTTTTTTGTAAGGGCAGCTAACCAGGAACAGACACAGCTAACCAGATACTGACACTGCTAATCAACTAACCAGGAGTGTCCATAGTTAGAAGAATGGAGGATCTCTGGTGCTGGGATGGAGGACTGATACAACTAACCTGGGAGGGTGCCCAGTTCAGAAGTTGTGTATGTGTATCCAGTTACTTGCAGGTGTAGGGTACAAAAAGTGAAGTCATAAAAAGAAAGCTGGATACCTGCATCCATCCCCAACTAGCTCTCACAGTCTCACGTCAGAATTATACGTTCATCCATGTTTCTCAAACACCACATTTCGAAGTTGTTGCAAATTACACATTTCAAAGTGTTTAAGGTTACGTTTAGTCATTAACTCTGTAATCTTAAGATTAGGCATTAACTCCGACTGGTTAAGGTAAGGGTTAAGGTTTGGGATAGGCTTAAAACAAAAATCTCAAAAACAACTTTCAACTAGATCAGCTGTAACATTGCAGATAGATTGTGGCTTATATAAATGTAATTGTCTGCATCATTTCCAATCCAATCAGGTTCATAAATATTTGCACATTGACCAAGTTATTATTATTTTAGCTGTCTACCACAGCATATAGGAGTTGAAATTAAATAATGAATATGAGCTGAAAGTGCATACTTTCAGCTTTAATTTGAGGGTATTTACATGCAAATCGGGTGAATGGTGTAGAATTACAGCATTTTTTAATATGTGGTCCCCCCCTTTATAAGGGACCAAAAGTAATTGGACAATTGGCTGCTCAGCTGTTCCATGGCCAGGTGGGTGTTCTTCCCTCATTAGTTCATTTACAAGTAAACAGATAAAAGGTCTAGAGTTGATTTCAAGTATGTCATTTGTATTTGGAATCTGTTGTTGTTAACCCTCAATATGTGTCACGATCGTTTACGGACGAGAAGGACCAAGGCGCAGCGTGATATGCATTCCTATTTATTTACGGCTAAACACACGACAAAACAACAAACGAAACGTGAAGTCCAAGGTAGCATACAAACAACATACCTTACACGGAACAAGATCCCACAACCCACTAGTGCCAACAGGCTACCTAAGTATGGTCCCCAATCAGAGACAACGAGCTACAGCTGCCTCTGATTGGGAACCACCCTGGCCAACATAGATATAAACGATCTAGAAACTAAACATAGAAAACACAACATAGAAACTACACACCCTGGCTCAACATTTAAGAGTCCCCAGAGCCAGGGCGTGACAGTACCCCCAAAGGTGCGGACTCCGACCGCGCAACCTAAACATAACAGGGTAGGGGCCGGGTGGGCATTCCGCCTCGGAGGCGGATCCGGCTCCGGGCGTGACCACCACCTATTATCCGCCTCCCTGTTGCGCCCCTGGTCTGGTCTGGAACCGCTGACTGGAGCTGGACCCGACGACGGTGGATCGAACTGCTCTGGCTCCGGAGTGGAGCCGCTGACCGAGCTGGATCAGGCACCGGTGGAGCGGACTGCTCTGGCTCCGAGTGGAGCCGCCTGACCGGAGCTGGATTGGACCCCGGTGGAGCGGATTGCTCTGGCTCCGAGTGGAGCAGCTGACGGTGCGGACCAGGCACCGGTGGAACAGGCACGGGCCGTGCCGGACTGGACACACGCACCACTGGCTTGGTGCGGGGAGTAGGAACGGGCCGAACCTGGCTGATGACGCGCACCCTTGGCTTGGTGCGGGGAGCAGGAATGGGCCGGACTGGGCTGACGACGCGCACCACTGGCTTGGTGCGGGGAGCAGGAATGGGCCGTACCAGACTGGTGACGCACACCACTGGCCTGGTGCTGGGTGCAGGATCAGGCCGGGCCGGGCTGGCGACGCGCCACTGGCTTGGTGCGAGGGACAGGCACAGGTCGGACCGGGCTGGCGACGCGCACCACTGGCTTGGTGCGAGGGGCAGGAACAGGCCGGGCCGGGCTGGCGACGCGCACCACTGACTTGGTGCGAGGGACAGGAACAGGTCGGACCGGGCTGGCGACGCGCACCACTGGCTTGGTGTGAGGGGCAGGAACAGGCCGGGCCGGGCTGACGACGCGCACCACTGACTTCGTGCGAGGGACAGGAACAGGCCGGACCGGGCTGGCGACGTGCACCACTGGCTTGATGCGAGGAGCAGGAACGGGCCGAACCGTACTGGGAACACACACCACTGGCTTAGTGCGGGAAGCAGGAACGGGCCGGACCGGACTGGCGACACGCACTACTTGATTGGTGCGAGGAGCGGGACTGGGTTCCTTCATTAACCCCCGCTCCTTCTGCTGCCTAACCAGCTCCTCTCGCCGTGCCTCTACACTTTCCTTCTGCTCCCTCTGAACCAATGACCCCCCTAATCTGGTGGCCTCCTCTGCTAAACAGCGGAACCGCTCTATCGCGGCCTCCTGCTGCCTCGTCGTCCACGGCGTGAGCCCCCCCCTAAATTTTTTGGGGGATTGTCTCTCCCCCGTGATCATGGCCTCCATCCCTCTTGCCAGCTACAGCTGCCTCTGATTGGGAACCACCCTGGCCAACATAGATCTAAACGATCTAGAAACTAAACATAGAAAACAGAACATAGGTACTGTCACGCCCTGGCTCTGGGGACTCTTAAATGTTGAGCCAGGGTGTGTAGTTTCTATGTTGTGTTTTCTATGTTTAGTTTCTAGATCGTTTAGATCTATGTTGGCCAGGGTGGTTCCCAATCAGAGGCAGCTGTAGCTCGTTGTCTCTGATTGGGGACCATACTTAGGTAGCCTGTTGGCACTAGTGGGTTGTGGGATCTTGTTCCGTGTAAGGTATGTTGTTTGTATGCTATCTTGGACTTCACGTTTCGTTTGTTGTTTTGTCGTGTGTTTAGCCGTAAATAAATATGAATGCATATCACGCTGCGCCTTGGTCCTTCTCGTCCGTAAACGATCGTGACAATATGAAGTCCAAAGAGCTGTCACTGCCAGTGAAGTAAGCCATCATTAGGCTGAAAAATCTAAACAAACCCATCAGAGAGATAGCAAAAACATTAGGTGTGGCCAAATTATTTGGTACATTCTTAAAAAGAAAGAATGCACTGGTGAGCTCAGGAACACCAAAAGGCCCGGAAGACCACAGAAAACAACTGTGGTGGATGACAGAATAATTATTTCCCTGGTGAAGAAAAACCCCTTCACAACAGTTGACCAGATCAAGAACACCCTCCAGGAGGTAGGCGTATCTGTGTTAAAGTCAACAATCAAGAGAAGACTTCACCAGAGTAAATACAGAGGGTTTACCACAAGATATAAACCATTGCTAAGCCTCAAAAACAGATTAGAGTTTGCCAAAAAACATCTAAAAAAGCCTGTACAGTTCTGGAACAACATCCTATGGACAGATGAGACAAAGATCAACTTGTACCAGAATGATTGGTACAGCAACCCAATACTTTTTTAAGGCGAAGAAGTGGAATGTTCTGCAATGGCCAAGTCAATCACCTGACCTGAATCCAATTGAGCATGCATTTCACTTGCTGAAGGCAAAACTGAAGGCAAAACGCCCCAAGAACAAGCAGGAACTGAAGACAGCTGCAGTAAAGAACTGTCAGAGCATCACCAGGGAAGAAACCCAGCATCTGGTGATGTCTATGGGTTCCAGATTTCAGGCAGTCATTGACTGCAAAGGATTTGCATCCAAGTATTAAAACTCACAATTTAATTTATGATTATGTTAGATTGTCCAATTACTTTTGAGCCCCTAAAATTGGAGGGCTATGCATAAAAATGGTTGTAATTCCTACACGGTTCATACAATAATTTTGACAAAACCCTTCAATTAAAGATGAGTCTACACTTAAAGCACATCTTGATTGTTTCCTTTCAAATCCATTGTGGTGGCGTACAGAGACAAAATGATGCAAATTGTGTCACTGTCCAAATACTTATTGACCTGACTGTATTTATTTTTGTAAATATATATATGATTTTAAATATACATTTTTTTAAATTTTCCCCTAACCCTACCGTATCGGAGTAAACTAATGGACAACAATACTTAGGCTTCTACTTCCAGCTTATACATACTATATACATTTTACGGACACAGTATATTTTACATAAGTTATCTTTTGTTTGTTTTTTTGTCCCAGCCTTCAGCGACCCTCAACCCCTCCCATCTATCTCTGAAGACCATCCAGTTTTGATTTCTAGCTGCTGTCATGCCTACTCCCGTTCCCTCTCTCCGGCGCTCAACGTTGCCGGTCTACTAACCATCGGACCTGGCAACCCACATTACGCACACCTGGCAACCATCATTACGCACACCTGCTCCCCATCGTTATGCACACCTGGACTTCATCATTACCTTGATTACTTCCCCTTTATTTAGCCCTCAGTAGCCTCAGTCTTCAGGCAGTATTGGTTTTGTTCACGTTCAGAACGCGTCTCCAGTTTTGTTTACCTGCTTATTTTCATTATTAAACTCACCCTCTGCACATGCTTCCTGACTCCTAGCGTAAACGTTACAGAATACTGCCCCCCAAAAAAATGGAAGCAGCAGAAGATAACACCATCTTCTGGACAGTCTAGGAACAGGGTCATCTACTCCACCAACACCACGACCAGCTGGCTCCACTGGGTAGGACCATGAAGGAGGTCCGTCGCATTCTCCACCACCTCGACACCACCAGCGAGCTTCTTCATACCTCTGATGGAGGGCCTCCTACCACGGGTTATCACAGTGAGCCAGTCCCCCAGCCTACCCGGCCTTCCGCTCAGGTCAGAGATGCCCTACTGTCCCTTCCGGAGAAGTATGACGGTACTCCATCGAAATGCCGTGGCTTCCTACTCCAGTGCTCCCTCTATTTTGCCTATCAGACAGGAGCCCCCACCACTGAGAGGTCAAAGGTTGCCACGGTCATTTCCCTGCTGACTGGACAGGCGTTGGAGTGGGCTACGGCCGTCTGGGAGAGAGGAGGAGCTGGGTTCCTATGAGAGGTTCATGGCTCTGTTCAGGGCGGTCTTCGACCATCCTCCAGAGGGCAGAGAGGGAGGTGAGTGACTTTTCCAACTCCAGCTGGTTGCCCAGACCGCTGCGGAATACGCCCTCACCTTTTGGACTGTGGCAGCCTCCAGCGGATGGAATGAGCCGGCGCTCCGCACTCTATTCTGCAGTGGACTGCGCGAGGAGGTCCAGACGGTGTTGGCATGTTGGGAAAACAACATTTCCTTGGACGCTCTCATCGCGATGGTCATCCACCTGGATAACCTTTTTCGGGAGTATCGGTGTCCACCTCGCCACTCGCCTCCCTCCTTTGGCTGTCCTGAGGAGGTAGGGGCCACACACCTCTCCGCGGCAGAGCAGCGTCGCTGGAGACAGCTGGGGCTCTGTCCCTATTGCGGCCAGGAGGGGCACCAGCTTCAGCGGTGTCCGGTGCGTCCCAGCCCGGGGTCCACTAGAGCAGAGGGGCGGCCCCGTGACCTTCCGTCTCCCAGGGTAGGCGTGAGTATTCCGTTATCATCGTTTCCCGCCAAACCCTTTCTGGTTCCCATTTCACTGGCTGGCTGTCCCTCAAGTGTTGTCTCTACAGCTCTAGTGGACTCTGGTGCCGCTGTGAACTTCATCGACCAGGCCCTCGCCTCCTCCCTGAACTTAACTTCATACTCGCGCTCCTCTCCTTTTCCTGTCCAAGCCCTGGATACGCGACCATTGGGATCCGGCACAGTTACGCACATCACAGCACCACTCACCCTCACCATGGGACCGATGCAACAGGAAAGCCTTCTCTTCATCACCACTGCACCCGTACACAAAGTCATCCTCTGCCTCCAACTTCATAAATCCACCATCTCCTGGTCGAGGATGAGAATCACCGCTTAGGGACCAGGATGCTGGAGGACCTGCTTTTCCGCACCTTGTGATTCCACGTTGGTGGAGGGTCCTGTGAGTGCCCTCCAGCCTATCAATATGTCCTCCCGAATCGTTGGCCCCGTATGTTGGGACGTAGATGTGGACATCCGCCAGGCTCTGGAGAAGGATCCCACTCCTGCTACCCTCCCTCCAGAGCGCATCTACATCCCCACGGGGGTGAGTGAACGGCTGTTGACCTGGGTACACACATCCCTTGCCGCTGGACACCCAGGTATCACCCGTACCATCCAATCCCTCTCCGATAAATACTGGTGGCCCACCTTGGCGCAGGATGTCGCCCACTATGTCAACTAATGCACCGTATGTATCCAATCCAAATCTCCACGGCACACTCCATCAGGGAAACGACTTCCCATTCCTGTGTCTCAGCAGCCTTGGTCACATCTGTCCATAGACTTTGTAACTGATCTCCCCCTTTCTGATGGTTTTACCACTATTATGGTCGTTGTTGACAGATTCTCTGAATCCTGCCGTTCTATCCCTCTCTCTGGTCTACCTGCCGCTCTCCAGGTCGCTAAAGCATTATTCCAGCAGGTCTTCCGGCACTATGGCCTTCCGGAGGACATCGTTTCTGACCGTGGTCCCCAATTCATGTCACGGGTCTGGAAAGCCTTTATGGAGATGTTGGGGGCCACGGTCAGCCTCACATCCGGGTTCCGGCCTCAGTCCAACGGGCAGGTGGAGTGGACCAACCAGGAGGTGGGGAGGTTCCTAAGGAGTCACTACCAGGACCGGCAGGGGGAGTGTGGCACTATTCCAGCAGGTCTTCCGGCACTATGGCCTTCCGGGAGGACATCGTTAAAAAAAACAGATAAAGCAACACATCACAGCACAACGCCTCTCCCCTATTTGACCTAGATAGTTTGTGTGTATATATTGATATGTAGGCTATATTTGCCTTTTGTAAAAAAGACATATTTATGTAGTTCTGTCCTTGAGCTGTTTTCTATTCATGTTCTGTATTATGTCATGTTTTGCTGCTTTTGCAACAGCTAATGGGGATCCTAATAAAATACCAAATCATTACACACACCTGCTCCCCATCATTATGCACACCTGGACTATATCATTACCTTGATTACTTCCCCTTTATTTAGCCCTCAGTAGCCTCCTTCTTCAAGCAGTGTTGGTTTTGTTCACGCTTCTCCTGTTTTGTTTATTTGCTTATTCTCATTATTAAACTCAACTTCTGCACCTGCTTCCTGACTCCTAGCATAAACGTTACCGATGCCATATATTTTTACACTGTGATGTTTCACAAAAGTTCAGAACCTTTCTATTCTCGTAGTTTCTACAGATTGTAATTAAAGATACTCTTAGTCAAATGTATTACTATATTATTGATCGATTGACTATGACCTTTCAAATGACCCAGCAGTGCTATTTGCTGAGTTCACTCTAAGTTTTCAGCCATTCCTAAACCTGTGACCAAAAACAAGCTACATATTGGCAGTACCAAAACAAGTGATATAATGATTCTGTCTCTTCGCAGCAAAATATGCAGAGCTGGGATGGTTGTATCCCCCATATATATATCTATAACATTCTATTGCTTGCAAGAATTCTGTATACTAATTTAAATGGAAAAACTCAAAATGTTGAATCCGGCGTCGTTTTGTGTATCAGTTCATAAACCATGTGCCATGGAATCGGTACATTGAAATTCTCCTCCCAACTATTTTGCAACCTGTATGGCACAGCTGTCAATATTTTGGTCCTTAAATGAAACTGGTATACTTTATTTATCACAATTTCCTTCAGCCAATGTTGGTCTTTAATGCAGGGCCGACAGACAAGTTCCTTACTTTCTCCTCTTTCCATTTGCCGCGTCCATTTTTGCGATAATGCTGCAATCAGTTGGTTGTAATTTTGGATAGAGCAGACATTTCCCTATATTTTTGTTAACTGCATGTGTGACATAACTCCAACAGTCCTACTTACAGTGGGGGAAAAAGTATTTAGTCAGCCACCAATTGTGCAAGTTCTCCCACTTAAAAAGATGAGAGAGGCCTGTAATTTTCAACTGTCAACTATGACAGACAAATAAAGATTTTTTTTCTCCAGAAAATCACATTGTAGGATTTTTAATGAATTTATTTGCAAATTATGGTGGAAAATAAGTATTTGGTCACCTACAAATAAGCAAGATTTCTGGCTCTAACAGACCTGTAACTTCTTCTTTAAGAGGCTCCTCTGTCCTCCACTCGTTACCTGTATTAATGGCACCTGTTTGAACTTGTTATCAGTATAAAAGACACCTGTCCACAACCTCAAACAGTCACACTCCAAACTCCACTATGGCCAAGACCAAAGGACAAAGGACACCAGAAACAAAATTGTAGACCTGCACCAGGCTGGGAAGACTGAATCTGCAATAGGTAAGCAGCTTGGTTTGAAGAAATCAACTGTGGGAGCAATTATTAGGAAATGGAAGACATACAAGACCACTGATAATCTCCCTCGATCTGGGGCTCCATGCAAGATCTCACCCCGTGGGGTCAAAATGATCACAAGAACGGTGAGCAAAAATCCCAGAACCACACGGGGGGGACCTAGTGAATGACCTGCAGAGAGCTGGGACCAAAGTAACAAAGCCTACCATCAGTAACACACTACGCCGCCAGGGACTCAAATCCTGCAGTGCCAGATGTGTCCCCCTGCTTAAGCCAGTACATGTCCAGGCCCGTCTGAAGTTTGCTAGAGTGCATTTGGATGGTCCAGAAGAGGATTGGGAGAATGTCATATGGTCAGATGAAACCAAAATATAACTTTTTGGTAAAAACTCAACTCTTCGTGTTTGGAGGACAAAGAATGCTGAGTTGCATCCAAAGAACACCATACCTACTGTGAAGCATGGGGGTGGAAACATCATGCTTTGGGGCTGTTTTTCTGCAAAGGGACCAGGACGACTGATCCGTGTAAAGGAAAGAATGAATGGGACCATGTATCGTGAGATTTTGAGTGAAAACCTCCTTCCATCAGCAAGCGCATTGAAGATGAAACGTGGCTGGGTCTTTCAGCATGACAATGATCCCAAACACACTGCCCGGGCAACGAAGGAGTGGCTTCGTAAGAAGCATTTCAAGGTCCTGGAGTGGCCTAGCCAGTCTCCAGATCTCAACCCCATAGAAAATCTTTGGAGGGAGTTGAAAATCCGTGTGATTTTCTGGATTTTTTTTTCTCATTTTGTCTGTCATAGTTGACGTGTACCTATGATGAAAATTACAGGCCTCTCTCATCTTTTTAAGTGGGAGAACTTGCACAATTGGTGGCTGACTAAATACTTTTTTTTCCCCACTGTATGATATAATTTATAAAGATTATACAGTAAAAAAATTAATAATAATCTTATCAATTACTATATTTGAGTTTAACCATAATATTTGTTGTAATATTTATTCTGTATTTTCTGGTGTATTAAACTGAAATTGCAACCAGCTTTCTATGGCTTGTTTTAAAAATAGCGATATTTTGGAGATTATTTCATTTTCAATAAGCGAAAGTGAGAGGTTGTAATCTGAATGAAGGGAAAAAGGCCATTCTTGAACACGGGGTGAAGAATTCTTACTAATCTGCTAGAACCAGTTTGGATTTAAGTATAGTTTTTGTATGACTGAAGCCTTTAGTGAGAGGTCCAATGCTTTAATATTTAATAATTTCTGCCCTCAGAATTCATATTCATTAAATAAATAGGCCCGTTTCATTCTGGCTTGCCGTTACAAATAAATAAAGTGGAATATTTTTTGCTCATATATAAAAATACAAAAGTTGTTAGATGTAGGCAAGACCATAAGTAAACAGGTAAACTGGGATATGACTAAATAATTAATCAGGGGGATTTTTCCACAAATAGACAGGTGTTGTCCTTTCAATGGTAGCAAGATCCTATCTAATTTGGCTAAATTTCTATTAAAATGTATTGCATTGAGATCATTTCTTTCTTTCGGGATAATACTGAGTATGTCCACTTCACCATCGGACCATTTTATTGGTAAACTACACGGTAATGTAAAAGTT